>NC_056733.1:910041947-910341947 GCF_019279795.1 Protopterus annectens
TCTAGATGCTGTAATAATATGCATAGGATCCTGCATTCTAGATGCTGTAATAATATGCATAGGATCCTGCATTCTAGATGCTGTAATAATATGCATAGGATCCTGCATTCTAGATGCTGTAATAATATGCATAGGATCCTGCAGTCTAGATGCTGTAATAATATGCATAGGATCCTGCAGTCTAGATGCTGTAATAATATGCATAGGATCCTGCAGTCTAGATGCTGTAATAATATGCATAGGATCCTGCAGTCTAGATGCTGTAATAATATGCATAGGATCCTGCAGTCTAGATGCTGTAATAATATGCATAGGATCCTGCAGTCTAGATGCTGTAATAATATGCATAGGATCCTGCAGTCTAGATGCTGTAATAATATGCATAGGATCCTGCAGTCTAGATGCTGTAATAATATGCATAGGATCCTGCAGTCTAGATGCTGTAATAATATGCATAGGATCCTGCAGTCTAGATGCTGTAATAATATGCATAGGATCCTGCAGTCTAGATGCTGTAATAATATGCATAGGATCCTGCAGTCTAGATGCTGTAATAATATGCATAGGATCCTGCAGTCTAGATGCTGTAATAATATGCATAGGATCCTGCAGTCTAGATGCTGTAATAATATGCATAGGATCCTGCAGTCTAGATGCTGTAATAATATGCATAGGATCCTGCAGTCTAGATGCTGTAATAATATGCATAGGATCCTGCAGTCTAGATGCTGTAATAATATGCATAGGATCCTGCAGTCTAGATGCTGTAATAATATGCATAGGATCCTGCAGTCTAGATGCTGTAATAATATGCATAGGATCCTGCAGTCTAGATGCTGTAATAATATGCATAGGATCCTGCAGTCTAGATGCTGTAATAATATGCATAGGATCCTGCAGTCTAGATGCTGTAATAATATGCATAGGATCCTGCAGTCTAGATGCTGTAATAATATGCATAGGATCCTGCAGTCTAGATGCTGTAATAATATGCATAGGATCCTGCAGTCTAGATGCTGTAATAATATGCATAGGATCCTGCAGTCTAGATGCTGTAATAATATGCATAGGATCCTGCAGTCTAGATGCTGTAATAATATGCATAGGATCCTGCAGTCTAGATGCTGTAATAATATGCATAGGATCCTGCAGTCTAGATGCTGTAATAATATGCATAGGATCCTGCAGTCTAGATGCTGTAATAATATGCATAGGATCCTGCAGTCTAGATGCTGTAATAATATGCATAGGATCCTGCAGTCTAGATGCTGTAATAATATGCATAGGATCCTGCAGTCTAGATGCTGTAATAATATGCATAGGATCCTGCAGTCTAGATGCTGTAATAATATGCATAGGATCCTGCAGTCTAGATGCTGTAATAATATGCATAGGATCCTGCAGTCTAGATGCTGTAATAATATGCATAGGATCCTGCAGTCTAGATGCTGTAATAATATGCATAGGATCCTGCAGTCTAGATGCTGTAATAATATGCATAGGATCCTGCAGTCTAGATGCTGTAATAATATGCATAGGATCCTGCAGTCTAGATGCTGTAATAATATGCATAGGATCCTGCAGTCTAGATGCTGTAATAATATGCATAGGATCCTGCAGTCTAGATGCTGTAATAATATGCATAGGATCCTGCAGTCTAGATGCTGTAATAATATGTATAGGATCCTGCAGTCTAGATGCTGTAATAATATGCATAGGATCCTGCAGTCTAGATGCTGTAATAATATGCATAGGATCCTGCAGTCTAGATGCTGTAATAATATGCATAGGATCCTGCAGTCTAGATGCTGTAATAATATGCATAGGATCCTGCAGTCTAGATGCTGTAATAATATGCATAGGATCCTGCAGTCTAGATGCTGTAATAATATGCATAGGATCCTGCAGTCTAGATGCTGTAATAATATGCATCAAGAGCTACCAAATGCACAAGCTGCTTTTAGAAAGGGAGAGGCAGCCGAGATCAAACTGGCAGGATGTACTAGCTAACACAGATAGCAAGGGAGTTCCAGGAAAATATTTACTTCTGATTTATTGATTAGTCCTACGTCTTTTGACCATATGGACCATAACAAACTGTTCTGTGGCAGGTTCTCAGAAAAATAGGGATACTGAGCCACCTTACAATGTGCTTGCAGAACAAGAAGCAACAACTAGAACTGAAAATGGAAAAGTCATTGGTTTTATATTGGGAAAAAGGAATGTGACAAAGGTATTGACTATATGAACTCAAACACCAAGTGTTTGAGTTTTATGTGCTTCCTGCAGATTGTTTGAGTCATACTACACTTGCTATTTTCAGTGAATTGTAACAAAAAAATGATTTTGCAGGTGGCAAGCCCTTATGCTCCCGATCTAAATATACTGCCTCTTAAGTCACACAAATTTGGTACATTTATAGAAACAGTCTTTGTATTTCAGCTTCTTACTTTGGAATATACAAATAAACATTTAGCCGTGATGAAGTGAGCCTCGAGCAACTGAACACAGAGTAAGTGAAGGACAACAACACGAAGGCTATATCTTTTCATCCTACCTACTCAATTTATATAACGAATATATCATGGCAAAAGCTGGGTTAGGTAAATCAGATGTTGGAACAATACTGGTGGCAGGAACATTAACAACCTCAAATATGTTGATGACATGACTCTGATGGCTGTGAGGCGCTAACCATAAATATAAATAATGGGCAGGTCTCTGCTCATGTGCAGTATGCATCCATTAACGCATATGAATGCATCTCATGTTTTCCCTGACATTTATGTTACAGAGGTTAAATATGACAGTTAATCCTTAGCGGCATGATTGAAAAGAAAACACATTTTATGAGATGAATTTTTAACTGCAGAGACCAAAAACAGAAGTTATGTACTCATCATAATGCTGAATCCTTTTCATCTAAGTCCATCCAGTACACTTGTTGTGTACTTAGCAACTTGTCAGATCCAATCTGGCCATTAGCCAGTGCTTCAGTGTCTCAAGCTCCTTCAAACCTTTCCCATAATAGGTTCATTGGTGTTTACTAGGCCAACAACCACAAGGGGCTTATTAAGCCTAGTCATGCATCCCAAATCTCTGACAAATTCTGCTACCCTTGATAAGTGTAAGTAGGGGCTTGAGAGATGAAACATTTACAAGCAGGGGCCTGGGAGATGAACCATTTACAGATTGCCTGTGTCCATTAGTGACATAGGTGCCAAACCAGGGGTGAATTGCCTGTTCCCAATTCAATTGTCTAAATTACACTTGAATTGTGTTAGGGAGGAACTCTGCTTCACATGGATGGGGATCATGTTCCAGAGAAGGGGTAGTCTCTGGGATACATACCTGTCTCTCCAGCAGGTCCCATTGATATCACAGGCAAGGTTTAAGTCTTTAGAATGGGTAATTCTGGTGCTATTTGTTTTGTGGATATGCAGGAGCTCCATCACAGTGGGTTCTGACAATGTCTTGTATGCCAGGCATAGATCAACCCTCAGCAGCCTGTAGGAGACAGAATACAGGGATAAAGCCTTGAGGTGCTCTACATTGGACATGCTACTTATGCCCTGTATTCTTTTAGTGAGGAACTGCTATGGATGTTCCGATTGTTGGATGTGTCTGGTTAGGTACATACCAAAGGGGGCATTGTACTGAATGACAGGTCTGATGAATGACGAATACAGTAGAACAATGATTTTCTTGGACCTAGATGCCCTACCTTTGTTTATAAGTTGTAGAACATAGAATCATGGTCAAAGTCTAGATTACTGTCTATGGGTGTCGTCAAGCCCCTGACTACTGGGTTAACTCTTAAGGGTGTGTTGTCAATATGATACTTATCAGGGATGGGTGACTTCCTGAAGGATATTATTATGTATTTCTTGGCATTTAGTTTTAGTCCATGGCGCTGGCACCAGTTGTTTATCTGTGTCAACCCTTCCTGGAGAAAATTTGTATTGGTGGGCAATTCAATGACAGCTCCTAATTTGCAGTCATCTGCAAATTTAGTCAACCAGAGGCCACTGATGTTGGCCTTGACTTCAGAGAGGTAAATACCAAAAAGGAGCAGTCCCAGGACTGATCCCTGAGGGAGTCCACTTGTGAGTGGCCTCTTTGTACAGGTAGACTCTCCCAATTCTAACTTCCTGGGTCCTGTCTGTGAGCCAGCTGACTATCCACTGGTTACATAAGGGTTCATACCAAACCTCTTAAGTTTGTCAACAATGTGTGAGTGGGAGATTGTGTCAAATGCCTTGGCCAGATCAAGATAGCCAGTGTGAACAATTTTGCCCTCATCCATTGCTTTGACAACCTTCTCAAACAAGTCCACCAAGCTGAGTAGGCATGACCTGCCCTTGATGAAATCAAGTTGGGCTGGGTCTGGTGTCTGGAGGTTTCTTATGTCATTATTGATCATTTCCATGATAATTCTTTCTATGGATTTGCATATGAGACTAGTGAGACTTATGGGTCTGTAGTTTCCACAGTCTGTAGATGGCCAACCTTTGTGTAGAGGGATAACTGTTGTTGTTCTTCATTCATGAGGCATGAAGTCTGTTTGGAGGCCCAGTTAAATAGCAATTCTAGAGGGCCTGATAGATCATGTTTCATGCTATTTAGAAAGCATCCTAGAACATTGTCAGGGCCCACTGATGCAGTGTTCTTGGCCTTAGAGGGAGCATTAAGGGCTTGTTCCATAGTAGTAGCAGGAGGAGTTATATTTAATGGTATTTCCTGAGGGAAGGTTGAAGGGGAGAAAGAGGCAATGTTGCAGCTGAATATGTCAGCCAGCAGGTTTGCTATATCTTCTGTCTCAGTATAGGTGGTTCCATTTACAATGAGCTCTGCACATAATTGTGCATTGTCTTTGAGGTTGCAGGCATAGCTAAAGAATGCCTTGTGGTTGTCCTTGGTGTGGGAGGCCAAATTTACCTCACATTTGTCTTTGTTAGACTTTATCTATCCTCTGGGTTGTTTGTTTAGTTTGATGACACTGCATTTATCCTACTGGGTGCTGCGCCTCCTATTTTTTGCCATGATTTTCTTCTTTCTGTTTTACAGCCTGTTGATGTTTTGATTCCACCAGGGTGGCTCGTTTTTTGAGTTAGTTCTATATTTCTTCCTGGTGTGTACAGCTGCCTCTCTGCAGCTATTAACATGCTTGTATAGGGTTTCTGTGAACAGTTCTGCATAGGCAACAGTGTTCTCGGGGTTTATGGGGGCTTGAAAGTTTGCCAGGTTATCTCTTAATAGTAGAAAGCTAGCCTTAGAGTATTCCTGAATATTCCAGGGTAAGCTGGGGCTCCAGGTTTTATTCTTACTTCAAATAAGACCATTTTGTGGTCTGACTTTATCAGAGAAGACATTACACAAGGGAGTGTACAGCACTTTCCCATATTAGTGAGGATCAGATCCAGTATGGTTGCACCACTGGTTGGTGTATTGACAATCTGGTCTAGGGAGTTTGTGTTTACAAAATCCAGGAATCTCTGTGCCTGTATGTTTGGTGTTGTATATAATTCCCAGTTAATACTGGGGTAATTAATGTTGCCAATGAATATGGTACTGGGTTGGATGGTGAGTGCTTCTTCTCAAGTCCATTGTCTTGTTTGACCAGCCTTGAGGCATATTTATTTTTGATGTAAATCGAGACACCACCACCTGTAGTCCCTGTCTGTGAACCTTCCTCTTCAGATCAAGTTTGTTGCCAAGTGACTAAATGTACCAAGAGAAACAGCAATAATATATGGAATCGTATACAGAATCCATGACAATTTGGAAGGATGGATGGATGCTGTATCAGATGGTCTTTGATAACAAGGACCCAGTACTATGGCAAGTACATAACTTCCATATCCTATTTCATCAATCCATCTCATCCATCAATTGGGACAGAATGTCAAGCTACCTGAAATCTGAAGTGGACTCATGTCAGGATACCTTTCAGACTGAAGGTTCAAAGGCAGCAGCACTAGTTCTGAAAATGATTTCCAGTTTATTGTGTTTGGAAAAGGTATGCAGTGCAGACCAAGTGTCTGCTGTACAAATAACATCAGTGGAGTAGATTCTGAAAAAAAGTGGTAGAAGTGTCCATAGATCTAGTGTAATGGGCCTTATGCTTTACATTTAGGATCCTGTTGTTGCTGGGGTAAACCAGGGAGATATAATCTGAAGGCCATTTGGGTAGGGTTTGTTAAGTAACTTTGTAGCCCAATTTATTATGGACATAAGAAACAAAACAACTGGATATTCTTTATGAAGGTCTTGGTTCTGTGACATTAGAACCTGAGTTATCTCTCTACATCTAAGATGTGTAGTAGATACTCTCCTTTTTTGGAAACAACACTGAAAGGCTACTAGATTGATAAATATTGTTTTCAAATGCCACCTTGGAATGAAGGTCGGGTTAGTCCTTAAAGTGTCTATTTTTTGTGAAAGACCAAATATGGATTAATGACAAAGCATGTAGTTCTGAAATTCATCAAACTGATATGATAGCCACCAGCAAAAATGTTTACCATAACGAAAGCATCAAGCCTTCAGAGGAGGCTGGTTCAAAAGGAGGTTTTGTTTGTACTTCCAGGACTAAATTTAAGTCCTAAGGAGGAGAAGGATCCTTAAATGGAGGGTGAAGCAGGAATATTCTTTTCAGAAAAGCATTACAGAATTTATGGGAGGCCAGGGTACTGTTTTGGTAACTGGGGTGATAATTAGCGACATAAACTAATTGAACTTTGCTGGTAGAGCAACTAGATCTTGTGTTGAATAACGAAGGCAGGAACTACAGGATTCCTACAACAGAAATGGAAAACAGATCAAGATCTTGACTGGCAGCCCAGACAGAAAAACATTTCAAGTACTATAAATCATTTCAATGGATAGTTTCAGAGAGGCAGACAAAATGTTGACTACCTTCTCAAAAAGAAAAGTATTTCTGGCCATTACGGGAACTGGAGAAACTAAGCAGTTAACTGAGATTGTTATGGTCTGGGTGAAGCTTCCTGGTAGGGTGAGACAGGTGATCATGCTTTGGAATTAAAAGCCAAGGGAGGACATTTAGATGAGGCCTGAGAAGAGGAACTAGATCTGTCTAGACCAGTATGGCACAATGAGTTGTGATTTGCAGATTGTGGCTTTCTGTAGAAACTTGGGCATCAGAGGAATATGAGGAAATGTGTAAAGACCACCAAAGGAAGACTGACAGCAGACCACTTTTGGGTGGCTGTCCCTTTGGGTAAATTAGGATGAAGTAGCTTCTGTACATGACATTGGAGAAAGAGGAAAACAAGTCAGAGCATGTCGACCCCAAGACTGAAAATCTCTTGTTGAACTTCTCTGCATTGTCTCTAGAAAGTGATCAGAATGCAAAGATCACTGCTATGGCAAAAGGGATATGATTTGGTTCTTCCCTGCTTAATAATGTACCAAATTACCAACATATTGTCCAATTGTACAGCTATCACTCCTGAAGGCAAGAGGTTCTGAAATTCCTGCAACACTAGGATAGTTCTCATATCCAGAATGTTGATCTGAAAGAGGGCCTCTGACTGTTTGCAAACTCCTTGGAACATCCTCCTGTCAAAATGCCCCTCCCCAATACACCAAAGAGGAGGCATCCATGGTTACTATTTCTGATGAGAGGAGAACAAACAGTCTTCATAGCTGCAGGAATGGGGACCGCAGCCACCAGTTTAGATGATTACTGCATGTCTGAGTCAAATGTACAGTGACTAAGTGGAGCCTGTTAGTTATGACCACTGGGTGGGTAACATTCACTGGAATATCCTCATATGAAATCTGGAATAGGTGACCATGGTGATGGGGGCTACCATGAGGCCCAGCACTCTTAGAACTAGTACAGCACAGGGATTCCGATGATAACAAAGACTTTGCATTGATCATTGCAGGGATGACTGCCTTTCCAGGGTGACAGAGACTTGGCATGAAATTTTGTCCCAAAGGCATCCGATGAAAGTAATTTATTAAAAAGACTGAAGCTGTGACTTTTGATAATTTACAGAGATGCCTAAAGATAGACAGAGCTGTCAAACATAAGACTCTGGCTGTTAGTAATGACTCTTTGGTTGTTACATCCAGACATCAATCAACTAGTTATGGGAACACTCAGATCCCTTTTAGCTGTAGATGGGCTGTGACTACTGCCATACACTTAATGAACAGACAGGGGGCTGTAATGAGCCTTAAGGGCAAAGCTTTGGACAGATAATGATTGCCTCCGATAGCCAGAAGCACATAAACCTCCTGGACTTCTTTTGAGATCAATATGTGAAGATAGGCATCCTCAAAATCTATCGATATCATCCAGTCATTTGCCTTCAGGCAGGGCAAAATCTCTGATACCATGACCATTCTGAATGGAGTCTTTTTCACAAATTGCTTTAGGCTGCTGAAATCCAGATTTTGCCTAAGGTCCTAGTTCTTGAATCTTGAATAGATTCCTGACCCTCTTGGGTCTAGGGGCACCCCTTGGATGGCCCTTTAGTGAAGTAGGATATGCAGGTCCTGAAGTGCTGCTCACATTTGGTGGGGTGCAACATATAGTAATGTTGACTTTTCAGGTGGTAGTGCTTGAAAAAAATGGTATGGTATAGCTTCTGGATATACTCTTTCATACCCAGTTGTACTGTGTGATGGCCATCCATGTAGTTGTGTGGAGAGAAAAGTGCCTCTGACTGCCTCCAAAGATAGAAAGTCAGTCAAACCTTCAGGGGTACTGATTTTGCCTCTCTTCAATCATGTGGTTGGGGTCACCTCTGCCACAGCTTCCCCTGTTGAACAGGAAATCAGAGGGTTGATGCTGGGATTTCCTGAACCAAAGGGATCTCTGAGGGTCCTCAGATTAGACTCCAGTGGCAGAGAGGGTCTTTTCATATTGTTTACATCTCTTCTGCTTTACTGTAAGACCAAAGTGGGAAACTCCATCAAAGGGAGCATTAGTAAAGGTGCATGAAACTTGTCCATGAAGTCACATAAGTGAACCTAAGCATGCCATCATTAATGTCTGTCAATTGATACAGAGGTTATGGTTGCAAGCTGTAGTCCCTGTGGTGCAGGGTTTGTATGGGTGCAAGCTGTAGTCCCTGTGGTGCAGGGTTTGTATGGGTGCAAGCTGTAGTCCCTGTGGTGCAGGGTTTGATTTCCTCAGCCCTCATTTGCCTCCTGTGTGACCCTAAGCAAGTCACTTATCCAGACATTGCTCCTGGGTTGCCTCTGAAAAGAGACTGTGTGTCCAATGGGCCTACCTGGTTAACAAACAGAATTACAATTATTATTATTATTATTATTATTATTATTATTATTATTATTAATGTTATTTCAGAGGGTTATGCCAGTACCTGCCACCCTGGCAGCTTCATCATCTGTATTGACGTTGAGCATGGTATTCATGGTGGTCTGTAGCTGTTTAGTAGACTCCTGCATTAATCCAAAGTATCAGTAACCTGTTTGGCTAGGTCTCTTTGGAATCAGTTCATGTGGATTAAGTAACTGAATGCTCTCAGGGCAAAGGTACACCTTCCCCCTCCTGTTGGTTACCTTGGACTCCTTCTTTGGGGTATGGGACAGCAGGTGACTCATACATGAGTTACTTCTAGTGGCTGCTGCAACAAACATCAAGACCACTAGAGGACCTTTTGACCAAAACTGCATATCCTTAGGGGGGCATAAGACCTTGTCAGGTTTTTGTGAAATGGCTTCTGTTGTATCAGGCTCCTGCGACACCCTCCTGAAAATGAAATCTATCAGATGATCCATAGAAGAGACCACCCAAGAGATAGAAGAGGCAGAGTCATATGCTTCAAAGAGCATTTCCTCATCCTGAGTGGGTGAATCAGGGGACCAAGGTACCCTCTGTTTCATCAATTCTGGAACTTCACTTAAAGTGACATATTCAAGAGGAGAGTGAGGGAACCCTCTCATTCATCCAAATCAGCATCAGATGCAATGGACACCAAGGGGGGGGGGGGGACAACATGTTTCCTTGTATACAACCTTTTCCTAGGAATCTTCAGCTGTGAGTGGTCAGAGTCCATGGAGGAGTCAGAATGCACCTGCTGTGAGTCTCCAAAGGGTGGAGCTCTATTCTGTCCTTGACAGCTGTGATGAATGGCCTGAACAGCTGATGGGACAATATCAAGGGGAGGAGCCAGTACAGATGGAAGCCCTGTAGCTAGCCTGTGAGTGGAGGTAATCATCCTCTCCACTGCCTCAAACGTGGATTCAAAATCTGTTTGCATAAAAAAAAACATTCTTAAAACTGGCTCCTCCAATGCAGAGGCAGAATTATGTTGTTCCAAAGATGGGAGCCCCAATACAGAGGATCCAGAAGGCCTTGAGACGGAGATCAGAATTGTCAGCTCAAACACTTAAGTCCCAGGCAACAATACAGCTCCAATCACGTTGTCCATGTGAACGGTGCTAAAGCTTTGACACTGAGCAGCTTGGTCTGAGACCCACTCAATACCAAAGGAGTCAGAGTCAAATGTGTTGGACACAATAATGTCAGCACCGAGGCAGGGACACTGATCATTGTGTCTAACTGATAGGATTCAGAAGGATAGTAAGCTGTAAGCTCAAAACCACCAATCCAGAGAAATGCACCAGGGAAGGAGCTAAAAAAGGTGAGGGGGGACAACCTGACCCACCCTGGCTTCAGAGGGGGGATGGGATGATACCCAGCTCCATGCACATCTTCCAAAAGGCTGTCATCATCGTCTCCCAGTCTGCTTCAGAATAGCTTCTGAAAGAATGAATCAACTTTAAAGAGAAGTTTGAAGGAGGCACTGATAACATAAAAATATTATTTTTTAGTTTTTATAATTTTAACAAAATGTCTTTGACTTAACTGGTTGACAACAGCTTTATTACCAGCATTATTTTATTATATTATAATGTAAATATGTTTAAAATGTTTAATAACCATATGTATGGATAATTTGTCTTGACAAGTGTGGTTATTGTGAAGAACGAATGTTCTGTATTTTAGGAAGTGTCATCACTATTAGAACATGGGTTATGGGTTGCATATAGGGTAGAGTTACATTGTGGCATGTTTCACTTTAATAATTGATATGAATGAATCAATTAATTAAGGGGATGGAATTGTGTGTGATTGGTTGGTTTTTGTATAAAATAAGCAATGTTACATGAGATTTTTGTTCTGATGAAGTCTAATCATTGTTACAGATGAAAGCGCTTAACCTACTGTTGTTTTTATGATTTAAATAAACAGTTTTTTATTCCGAGCCAGTACATTTCGTTTTCTTTGGAATAGAGAGGGATAAGTCCTTTTCTGCTGAAAGTCAACTGCCTGAGTTAGAGGGAAAAACTTATCTCTAATTATTATTGTCTCCATAACTGGTGACTTAGGCTTCAGTGTCAAAGGGAGAGAACATTCTTTTCTGGGAACACTGAGTGAAAGAGATGGCCTAGGATCATTAATTTTGCATATCTCCAATTCCTTGTCTCTTTCTTTTTCCCTTCACTTTTCTGTTTTGTCAGAGGATTCTAAGGGAAGCAAACCCTTAATAATAGACGTATGTTTTTGGTCTGCCTAGGACCAAGGACCAAATCCTTTACAAACGGAGCAGGCTACCTTCACAAGCTCTTGACCTAGGCAGATTACACATAAATTGTCTGCATCTTGGGATGGCAGTTCATATCACAACTGCTACACTTTTTAAAAGACTAAGATAATAACCACAAAGAACACATTCTTTTTACTGTAAGCAATTAATAAATAAATAATAACAACTATACTATAACTGTAACTCTAACTTTTATTGTAAGTATAAAAGGAAAATGCTAGGATACCGCCTAAGCAACAAAAAAGCTGAGGAACTCAAGAACTAAAAAGAATAACTGGAATAACCACAAGTAACTAACTAGCACTCTAAACTATGGCAAAAGTTTATAAATACAAAATCTCATCTAGAGTAGCAAAAATACCAGAAAAGGGTAATTAGCACTTAGCTGTCAGCTAAGGATTGATCCATTCACAACTGTAGTAAATGAGATCTGAAGGGAAAGGTTCACAGGGGATTATGGGAAGCGCTTGATGGAGCTGGAAACACTGGAGCATCAGCCAATAGCCAGATCTGATCCAAGGACTAGTTAAGTACCCAACAGTCCCAATTGTCACATCAGGTGGACTGGTGAAATAGCATACATATGCCAGTGGGGCAAAACTTTTATCTGACACTTTATGCACTACCTATGAGGATGAAAATGGATGGCTCAGTGGTGCAGCAGTAGTGTTGTCACCTCATAGCAAGAGGTTCTCTATGTCAATTCTCAGCTAGGGTGCTTTCTTTGTGGAGTCTGCATGTCCTCTTTGCATTCATGTAGGTTTCCTCCAGGTGCTCTGGTTTCCTCCCACGTTACAAAGACATGCATCTGGAGCATTTCTCCCTGGGCCTCCACTGAAAATTGGCTTCGTTCTAAGTCAGACTTTCCCAGTAAACAAATGTTAAATAAATAAATAAATAAAATACAAGTGCTGTAGTTATGTTGGTACACTTTAAGGAAATAAATCCAAACTGCTCACTGAAAGTTCTGATAGTAAAACTAAAACTTAATACTTTGAACAATCACTGGAGAAGACACTGATGCTGGGAAAAACTGACAGAATAACAAGAAGGGGGGGGGGGGGCAACAGAAGCTAAGATCAGTAGATATCATTACTGAAGCAACGAATATTGAAGCCGCAAGAACTTAAAGAAGCAGTTATTGACAGAATAAAGTGTATTTGCTTAAGTCCCTGAGGTCATGAAGATATGTACTCAACTAAAATACTAAACAACAATAAACCCTTCAGTTACAACTCAGGAAGATAATTTCACTCTGTTGGGAAGAAAGTAAACTGCCTTTGTTCTGAGTGTTTGATTGCTGAAGGCCACTTAGCAGAGACTGGTTTGATTGGCCAGTGTGCTCTTTTGTGCTATATTGTGTTTCTCCATGTTGTTTTAAGCTGAACTGGTCTGCTCCTTTTGTAACCATGAATGACTAGATCACCTGCAAATCCAAGCCGATAACAACTGGGATGAAGGCATTACACCCACTCGATCACCTGCAAATCCAGGCCGATAACACCTGGGATGAGCTGCTTTACACCCAGCTACTATACAGCACTAACTAGTTTATTTTCTGTCATCCCGTAACTGTCACCACCTGAACTTACTTGCATTTTCTCCTAGTTTTGCACAGTTACTACAGAAGGCACTATCTGCCCCAGCAGTACCTTAGTTGTGAGCTCCTGAGGCAGTGTATATATAAAGAATCTGTATAATGCTCAGTCGCCGTGATAGTACAGATAATCTAAATGCATTGCTGTACTGTTTCGCTGTACTTGTTACCAAAACAGTGCATCATATTTTCTAAATTACATTATGAATTACTGATGCATTGCATGTGGCACCCAAGCCCGCAATCACGTTAATGTAATAAATGTGGTATCTGTGCCTGCCATCTTCTCAATGTAAATATCGAGTAGCATCCACCCATGCCATGCCTGCCATCTTCTCAATGTAAATATCGAGTAGCATCCACCCATGCCATGCCTGCCATCTTCTCAATGTAAATATCGAGTAGCATCCACCCATGCCATGCCTGCCATCTTCTCAATGTAAAAATATTGAGTAGCATCCACCCATGCCATGCCTGCCATCTTCTCAATGTAAAAATATTGAGTAGCATCCACCCATGCCGTGCCTGCCATCTTCTCAATGTAAAAATATTGAGTAGCATCCACCCATGCCGTGCCTGCCATCTTCTCAATGTAAATATCGAGTAGCATCCACCCATGCCTGCTATTTTAACTGATATTTAATACTGTATTGCGCTGTTCTGTAATTATACTGTTTTAATACTACCATTTTCATTTGTGCATAGTATTAGTAGCATAGTCCTACTGCAATTTGATCACTTTGTACTCTGATGTCATTATTTTTTCATCTGCTGGTCCTAACTGAACTGTGATCCTACTTGTAATTAAACACCATAAACAGTTGTTTTACTGCTACTGCATTAAGGTATCAGCAAAGTTAATTACAACCTAATTTAATTGTCTGATTTTCCTCTGCATCAACTATTGGAACTTGGATCTGACTCAAATCTGGTCTCCGCAACTTTAACCCTTTGGATCCAAGGCTCGGACTCCTGCTCTACCCATAATTCCTGTCCCTTCCTCAAAATACCTCAGATCAAGTTTGTATAACATAAGATTATGTATTTTCTATATTGAGAGCCAACTAAGGCAATGTTCGATACAAAAGAGGGCCCCATGTAAAGAAAAAGGACCAACTTGTTGAGGCTTACGTTAGCAAGAGTCCCGTAGCGTACCATCCACTCACCAACAGTTCTTCAAGGTACAGCTGGTATCAATTTGGAGAGGGTAAGGAGGGAGAGATGTTGAACCAGATGAAGATAGCACAGCACAGATCTATTGTTATGGTGAGTTCATAACTTTCATATCCAATGTTGTTCATTTTCATCTGATTAAACTGTTGAGATGGAATCCATAGCTAGCAATTAGCCCCAGAAACATCAAGGAGGGATATTCCTGAGAACAGCAAAGTCAAAAGAGGTACAAGATCTGAATTATACATCCAAATTATAGTGACACACAACGGTATGGACGGTAGACCAGGTGGTAGCTGCACAAACCTTATCAATTAGAAAGCTATGTTGGAAAACTGTGGAAGTTGTTACTGCCCTTGTCTAATGAGCTGTCCATTTCTTGGTTAATGATAAACGCAGTTTGTCATAAACAAATGTAATACAATTTGAGAGCCATCATGAAAGGATGACCTTAGAAACAAACTGCAGAACCACAAAGAAACATAATAGCTAGAGACTCAAACTGAACTTGTATAAAACACTGTTTCATTCATAAGCGCTTTTGTTTTCTTTTTGAAAACTTCATCAGATAAAAACTCTAAGTCAACCACTCTATATATTATAATCAATTTCAAAATGAGAACATGTGACCACCAAGCCCCCATCAAAGCAAAATTCATTTAAAGCAACAGGATAGTTATTAACTAAGTTCACAGTACTAAATGCAACTGAGAAACATTGTTTGCATAATAAACCTTGTCCATATACTTTCTTTGTACATAAAAAAAAAATAAAAAGTTATCTTTCAAGTGCTTTTAATTTTAGTAGGCAAGCTATTGATATTTGTTTGTTTAATCCTGATCAGCTATTTGCATTCATCCATAGCTGCCAGTATAATTCACATCTCTCTACATTTAATGACCATGAACCAACCCTCTCATTCGATAAAATTTGTTCCAAGATGGCACATTTAAAATCATGCCCTGGGTTCTCTTGCACATGGTTAAAAAGTGCACTAGTATCCATTTTCTTCCTTATTTCATATCTGGGATCATCAATTCTGTCTTTTAACTTTTGTTCAGTTTTTCCTATATAGAACCCAGGGCATGATATACAGAGTGCACAATACACAACCCCACTTGTGTCACAATTGAAATTGCCAGGTATATTTATCTTATTACTGTTTAATGTTAAATGATCACAGACAAGAACGTAATTGTAATAAACACAGTGGCCACATTTTTTCATTCTGTTATTACTCTTCCTAGGTGTTCTTTTCATTCTAAAAATCCCTTTTAAATTCCTTCCTTTCCTGTGTACCACATTTGGTTTTTCACCCACATTAACCCTTAGCTGTCTATCTTCTCTTAAGAGACACACCAGTTTCTCTAAAATGCATTTTATTATGCTTTACATTTGTCATCTTGGAACAAATTTTATTGAATGGTCATTGAATGTAGAGAGATGTGAATTATACTGGCAGCTATGGATGAATGCAAATAGCTGATCGGGATTAAATGAACAAATATCAATAGCGTGCCTACTAAAATGAAAAGCACTTGAAAGAAACATTTTTAGGTTTTTTTTATGTACAAAGAAAATACATGGATAAGGTTTTGTTATGCAAACAATGTTTTAATATTTTAGTTACGTTTAATACTGTGAACTTAGTTAATAAGTATCCTGTTTCTTTAAATGAATTTTACTTTGGTGGGGGCTTGGCATCACATGCTATCATTTTGAAACTGATTGTAATATAAAGAGTGGTTGAATTTTAGAGTTTTTATCTGATGAAGTTTTCAAAAAGAAAACAAAACTGCTTATGAATAAAACAGTGTTTTGCATGAATTTGGTTTGAGTCTCTAGCCTTAATGTGTCTTTGTGGTTCTGCAGTTTGTTTCATTCCATTTTTTTCATTTTACTTTGACCTTAGAAACACCATATCCCAGTTTAGCTTTGGATAATTGATTCAACTTCCTGAAATGTTTAGTTCTATGTAGATAGAACCTAAGTTGTCAGTGAACATCAAGCAAATACAATGTATATTCTCCTTTATTTGAAAACTTCAGAAAGAACACTGGTAGAATGATGGACTGGTTGATATTGGATTTGGATGACACCCTCGGAATAAAGGAGGGGTTTGGTTTTAGAAAAAAAGCTATCTTTATGAAAAAACAGGTATGGCGATTTGCACAAAAGGGTTTGCAGTTCTAAAATTCTCTTTGCAGAAGTAACTTCCACCAGAAATATTGTCTTTCATTTTAAATACTTCAAGTCTACATAAGCTGCTGGTTTAAAAGGAGGTGGTGTAAGGGCTTGAAGCATGACTGTAATATCCCATGGAAGAACTGGGTCCTTTATAAAGGGTTGAAGAAGGAAAGTGCCTCTAAGAAAAGCTTAGAGACCATGAAAGAGGCTATATGATTCTCATTGTGCCCTATGTGAAAATTAGAAATGGCTGCAAGCTGTACTTTGACAGTGGAAAAGATAGAACCTTTTTGGAACAATTCCAACACAAAATAAAACTGAAGGAAGGGGCACACAAAAGAATCGAAACCATTTCCTGATGCCCAGAAGGAAAATCGTTTCCATTTACTTTGATATACTTTCCTGGTGCTAGACGTCTGTGAAGCTGTAAGGGTATGTACTACATTGTCCAAAAACCTGGAAGGACTTAAGAAGTGAGACCAAAGATATGGGAACCAGACTTGCCAAGGCCAATATGGAGCAACAAGGATTACTTTCATCTTGCAGCTTCTGGCTTCCTGAATGAATGAATGAATGAATGAATGAATGAATGAATGAATGAATGTTGTGATTAATGAAAAAGGGAAAGGCATAAAGGAGACTCGGGTGCCAACTGTGGAGCACCCTGAGGTGGGATTAGGGTGAAGTAACTGCTGCACTTGTTGTTTAGGTAGGACATAAACAGGTCACAGCAAGGTTGGCCCCAGTGGTGGCAGATTTTGTTCTTCACTGTCTGATGTAGGGACAATTCATGATTCAGAAAAATATGTCTGCTTAACCTGTCCACTAGTACACTGGAAATCCTTGTGATATGCATTGCTAAAAGAAAGTGATGGAAAGACATTGCTCATTGCCACACTATTAAGGCTGTTTGACATAAAGGATAAGATCTGGTTCCGCCCTGCTTGTTAATATACCAGACTACTGACATGTCATCCATCTGAATTGAAATCAGACCCACTAGCAGAAAATCGTGAAAAGCCTGCAGTGCAAATTGGACTGTTCTCATTTCCAGGACACTGATGTGAAGGTCAGTATCTAATAGTGTCCTGGACTGCTCTCATTTCCAGGACATTGATGTAAAGGTCAGTATCTAATAGTGTCCTGGACTGTTCTCATTTCCATGACATTGATGTGAAGGTTAGTATCTAACAGTGTCCTGGACTGCTCTCATTTCCAGGACATTGATGTGAAGGTCAGTATCTAATAGTGTCCTGGACTGTTCTCATTTCCAGGACATTGATGTGAAGGTTAGTATCTAATAGTGTCCTGGACTGTTCTCATTTCCAGGACATTGATGTGAAGGTTAGTCTCTAATAGTGTCCTGGACTGTTCTCATTTCCAGGACATTGATGTGAATGTCAGTATCTAATAGTGTCCATGGACTGTTCTCATTTCCAGGACATTGATGTAAAGGTCAGTATCTAACAGTGTCCTGGACTGCTCTCATTTCCATGACATTGATGTGAAGGTCAGTATCTAATAGTGTCCTGGACTGTTCTCATTTCCAGGACATTGATGTGAAGGTCAGTATCTAATAGTGTCCTGGACTGTTCTCATTTCCAGGACATTGATGTGAAGGTCAGTATCTAATAGTGTCAATGGACAGCTCTCATTTCCAGGACATTGATGTGAAGGTTAGTATCTAATAGTGTCCTGGACTGTTCTCATTTCCAGGACATTGATGTGAAGGTCAGTATCTAATAGTGTCCATGGACAGCTCTCATTTCCAGGACATTGATGTGAAGGTTAGTATCTAACAGTGTCCTGGACTGTTCTCATTTCCAGGACATTGATGTGAAGGTTAGTATCTAATAGTGTCCTGGACTGTTCTCATTTCCAGGACATTGATGTGAAGGTTAGTATCTAATAGTGTCCTGGACTGTTCTCATTTCCAGGACATTGATGTGAAGGTTAGTATCTAACAGTGTCCTGGACTGTTCTCATTTCCAGGACATTGATGTGAAGGTTAGTATCTAATAGTGTCCTGGACTGTTCTCATTTCCATGACATTGATGTGAAGGTCAGTATCTAATAGTGTCCATGAACTGCTCTCATTTCCAGGACATTGATGTGAAGGTTAGTATCTAATAGTGTCCTGGACTGTTCTCATTTCCAGGACATTGATGTGAAGGTCAGTATCTAATAGTGTCCATGGACAGCTCTCATTTTCAGGACATTGATGTGAAGGTTAGTATCTAACAGTGTCCTGGACTGCTCTCATTTCCAGGACATTGATGTGAAGGTCAGTATCTAATAGTGTCCTGGACTGTTCTCATTTCCAGGACATTGATGTGAAGGTTAGTATCTAATAGTGTCCTGGACTGTTCTGATTTCCAGGACATTGATGTGAAGGTTAGTATCTAACAGTGTCCTGGACTGCTCTCATTTCCAGGACATTGATGTGAAGGTCAGTATCTAATAGTGTCCATGAACTGCTCTCATTTCCAGGACATTGATGTGAAGGTTAGTATCTAATAGTGTCCTGGACTGTTCTCATTTCCAGGACATTGATGTGAAGGTCAGTATCTAATAGTGTCCATGGACAGCTCTCATTTCCAGGACATTGATGTGAAGGTTAGTATCTAATAGTGTCCTGGACTGTTCTCATTTCCAGGACATTGATGTGAAGGTTAGTATCTAACAGTGTCCTGGACTGTTCTCATTTCCAGGACATTGATGTGAAGGTTAGTATCTAATAGTGTCCTGGACTGTTCTCATTTCCATGACATTGATGTGAAGGTCAGTATCTAATAGTGTCCATGAACTGCTCTCATTTCCAGGACATTGATGTGAAGGTTAGTATCTAATAGTGTCCTGGACTGTTCTCATTTCCAGGACATTGATGTGAAGGTCAGTATCTAATAGTGTCCATGGACAGCTCTCATTTTCAGGACATTGATGTGAAGGTTAGTATCTAACAGTGTCCTGGACTGCTCTCATTTCCAGGACATTGATGTGAAGGTCAGTATCTAATAGTGTCCTGGACTGTTCTCATTTCCAGGACATTGATGTGAAGGTTAGTATCTAATAGTGTCCTGGACTGTTCTGATTTCCAGGACATTGATGTGAAGGTTAGTATCTAACAGTGTCCTGGACTGCTCTCATTTCCAGGACATTGATGTGAAGGTCAGTATCTAATAGTGTCCATGAACTGCTCTCATTTCCAGGACATTGATGTGAAGGTTAGTATCTAATAGTGTCCTGGACTGTTCTCATTTCCAGGACATTGATGTGAAGGTCAGTATCTAATAGTGTCCATGGACAGCTCTCATTTCCAGGACATTGATGTGAAGGTTAGTATCTAACAGTGTCCTGGACTGTTCTCATTTCCAGGACATTGATGTGAAGGTTAGTATCTAATAGTGTCCTGGACTGTTCTCATTTCCATGACATTGATGTGAAGGTCAGTATCTAATAGTGTCCATGAACTGCTCTCATTTCCAGGACATTGATGTGAAGGTTAGTATCTAATAGTGTCCTGGACTGTTCTCATTTCCAGGACATTGATGTGAAGGTCAGTATCTAATAGTGTCCATGGACAGCTCTCATTTCCAGGACATTGATGTGAAGGTTAGTATCTAACAGTGTCCTGGACTGCTCTCATTTCCAGGACATTGATGTGAAGGTCAGTATCTAATAGTGTCCTGGACTGTTCTCATTTCCAGGACATTGATGTGAAGGTTAGTATCTAAAAGTGCCCTGGACTGTTCTCATTTCCAGGACATTGATGTGAAGGTTAGTATCTAATAGTGTCCTGGACTGTTCTCATTTCCAGGACATTGATGTGAAGGTCAGTATCTAATAGTGTCCATGGACTGTTCTAATTTCCAGGACATTGATGTGAAGGTTAGTATCTAACAGTGTCCTGGACTGCTCTCATTTCCAGGACATTGATGTGAAGGTCAGTATCTAATAGTGTCCTGGACTGTTCTCATTTCCAGGACATTGATGTGAAGGTTAGTATCTAATAGTGTCCTGGACTGTTCTCATTTCCAGGAAATTGATGTGAAGGTTAGTCTCTAATAGTGTCCTGGACTGTTCTCATTTCCAGGACATTGATGTGAAGGTCAGTATCTAATAGTGTCCATGGACTGTTCTCATTTCCAGGACATTGATGTAAAGGTCAGTATCTAACAGTGTCCTGGACTGCTCTCATTTCCATGACATTGATGTGAAGGTTAGTATCTAATAGTGTTCTGGACTGTTCTCATTTCCAGGACATTGATGTGAAGGTTAGTATCTAACAGTGTCCTGGACTGCTCTCATTTCCAGGACATTGATGTGAAGGTCAGTATCTAACAGTGTCCTGGACTGTTCTCATTTCCATGACATTGATGTGAAGGTTAGTATCTAATAGTGTTCTGGACTGTTCTCATTTCCAGGACATTGATGTGAAGGTCAGTATCTAACAGTGTCCTGGACTGCTCTAATTTACAGGACATTGATGTGAAGGTTAGTATCTAACAGTGTCCTGGACTGTTCTCATTTCCAGGACATTGATGTGAAGGTTAGTATCTAACAGTGTCCTGGACTGCTCTCATTTCCAGGACATTGATGTGAAGGTTAGTAACTAACAGTGTCCTGGACTGCTCTCATTTCCAGGACATTGATGTGAAGGTCAGTATCTAACAGTGTCCTGGACTGCTCTCATTTCCAGGACATTGATGTGAAGGTTAGTATCTAACAGTGTCCTGGACTGCTCTCATTTCCAGGACATTGATGTGAAGGTTAGTATCTAATAGTGTCCTGGACTGTTCTCATTTCCAGGACATTGATGTGAAGGTCAGTATCTAACAGTGTCCTGGACTGTTCTCATTTCCAGGACATTGATGTGAAGGTTAGTATCTAATAGTGTCCTGGACTGTTCTCATTTCCAGGACATTGATGTGAAGGTTAGTATCTAATAGTGTCCTGGACTGTTCTCATTTCCAGGACATTGATGTGAAGGTCAGTATCTAACAGTGTCCTGGACTGCTCTCATTTCCATGACATTGATGTCAAGGTCATTATCTAATAGTGTCCTGGACTGTTCTCATTTCCAGGACACTGATGTGAAGGTTAGTATCTAATAGTGTCCTGGGCTGTTCTCATTTCCAGGACATTGATGTGAAGGTCAGTATCTAATAGTGTCCTGGACTGTTCTCATTTCCAGGACATTGATGTGAAGGTCAGTATCTAACAGTGTCCTGGACTGCTCTCATTTCCAGGACATTGATGTGAAGGTTAGTATCTAATAGTGTCCTGGACTGTTCTCATTTCCAGGACATTGATGTGAAGGTCAGTATCTAACAGTGTCCTGGACTGCTCTCATTTCCAAGACATTGGTGTGAAGGTTAGTATCTAATAGTGTCCTGGGCTGTTCTCATTTCCAGGACATTGATGTGAAGGTCTGCTCCAGGACACTATTAGATACTGACCTTCACATCAATGTCCTGGAAATAAGAACAGTCCATAGACACTATTAGATACTAACCTTCACATCAATGTCCTGGAAATAAGAGCAGTCCAGGAGTCCAGCAGTGAGCAAATACTCCCTACAGGTTACGACATACTAAGAGTAGACCGGCTAAACAAAAAAGGAGGTGGTGTAGCTATAATATTTAAACAGCATCTAAACATCCAGATCTTTAAATCATCAGCTCCACAAATAGGCAATGAAGAAATAATATATACCAACCTCAAAATTAACCAAAACAAAACCATCAACATAATTGGATGCTACTTCCCACCTGGCCAAAACATCCCTCCACTAGAAAACCTCCTCAGCTGGTCTACCCACCATCTCCCCCAAGAAACTATCATCTTAGGTGATTTCAATACTGACTGGCAATCCTGTTCTGGCAACAATCCAACCCATCATGTACACCTTCATGGCTTCACCCAACTAGTCCAATCACCAACCAGGATAAATAAAAACTCCAGCAAGCACACTACCCTGGATCGGATACTAGTCAGTAAGAGCCCCCAGTCATATATAACAGGCTGCTTATCATAGCCTCAGTGATCACTCCCCAACATTCCTACTCAAAAAATACCTATACCAAGCTAAACCTGTCATCTACCGTCAAATACATAAAAAATTAAACTTTAACCCACTCACATTCATCTCATCCCTCAAAGAATGTAACTGGCATCCTCTAAAGTACCTCAGTCTAGATGACGCAGTTGAATTTTTTAATACTACCATCCTGAACATCCTTAATTACCATGCCCCCATAAGATTTTCCAGAACCAAAGCACAACCCTCCCCATGGCTACAGAAAACCACTAAGTCAGAAATGAAAAACAGGGATAAAGCCTGGGAGCACTGGTGCAAAACCAAAACCCCCTCAGCTAGACAGAAATTCCTAGAACTACACAACAGAGTCAAAAAGCTAATAAAACAGGACAAATTCCAATACTACCAGTCTGCCCTAGACTCCTCACAACACAGCCCCAAACAATTCTGATCCTCCATAAACTCCATCCTCCACCCAGGTAAAGTCAGTACCCCTCCTCCTAACATCCCTCACTCCTCAGAAAATATTGCTACCTCATTCAACACACACTTCACCCAAACCATACTATCACTAGCTAAACAACACAACCCCCCTCCAACCCACACCTTCAACTAGTAATCTCCCCACTGCCTTCTCTTTTTCTCCTGTACCTACCTCCAACATAAAAACTCTTAACTAAACTTAAACCCACCAAATTAGCAGCAGACAACCTCCCAAGTGAATACCTACAAATCGCAGCTGATGCTCTGGCCTACCCAGTATCCATCTTGATTAACCGATCTCTGTCAGAAAGTTACGTTCCCACACTGTGGAAAGTATCACATATAATTCCCCTCCACAAAGGTGGACCCTCCGCAGAACTAACCAATTACCGCCCCATAGCTAGTCTCTCTCCACTCTCCAAAATACTAGAGAGATGCATACACTCTCAGGTCTCAGACTACCTCCTTACTAACAACCTCCTTTCCAGTACTCAGCATGGTTTCCGACCAAACCATAGCACCACCACTGCCTTACTCTCCTTTAATAACACTATCCTTCAGCATAAAAACAATGGCTATCTCTCCTCTGCTACTTTCCTAGACCTATCTAAAGCATTTGACATGGTCCCACACAAAGAACTTATCTCTGTCCTCAATAACCTATCCTTCTCACAATCAGTCACCAACTGGTTTCAGAGTTACCTGTCTGACCGCCAACAATCCGTTGTTTGGCAGAATGACATATCTCCCCAACTACCTGTCTCCATAGGGGTTCCCCAAGGATCCATCCTTGGACCCCTACTCTTCTCTGTTTACACCAATAATCTAGCCTCTGCCACCAAACATGGCACACATACAATACGCAGATGACTCGACCATCATCTGCTCAGCCCAGTCCCTACCCAAACTGCAAAAAGTCACACAGGAAGCCTTTTCCTCTGTTGAAACATGGTTATCCGATGCCCAATTAATACTCAACCCAAACAAAACTAAACTACTCATCTTCCAACCCACCAAACATACTCAAAACAACTCTCACTTTAACATCACAGCAAAAGACAACACCACTATATACCCAACTGAACACACCAAATTGCTAGGAGTGGAAATAGACAATAAACTAAAATTTGACATTCACATATCCATGACCATAAAAAAGTCCACAAAAAACTAGGAGCATTATACAGAAATAAGCAATTTCTCACCAAAGCAGCAAAGATTTCAATAGCAAATTCCCACCTTATCTCCACTCTACTTTATGCCTCTCCAATATATACCAACCTAAGGCAATGTGATCTAAACAAGCTAGAGACCTGCTACAACAAAATTGCGAAATTTGCCACAGGGGCATCCTACCATAGTCACCACTGTCTCTCACTTGCTGAACTGGGCTGGCTTGAACTCCCTCACCTCCTTCAGTGGTATCAACTGTCACTCGCCCACAAACTAGTAAACCATCCACTAAATGTCCCATCCCTCCAGAATCTACTCCAACCCTATCGCACCACCAGACCACTAAGATCCAGCAACAAAAATCACTTGCAGATCACTAAAGCCAATAACTCTGCTGGTGAAGCACTATTCTCTTGCGCCATAGCCAAATTATGGAACTCACTCCCACCCACAATTACCTCCGTACCATCATGCACCCACTTCAAAACTTTACTAAAAGCGCATCTAAAACATGCTGGCTATGCCCTTGCAACTCCCACTCTAATATCATCCACCCCATCCAACCACTACCTTTCTTTCCACTCCACTAACTACCTTGATTATAGCAAGCTCAGATGCTCATAAGCCTAGTACTTATTATACAGCAGGAACTTCTCATTGTAACATTTGTTAATGTCTGTTATGTACTTCACAGATAAAGATTCTAGTTGTCTACTGATGTACTATGTTCTTCATCTGTAAATATGTTGTAAGTAATTGCTATGTTAAATTGTTAATCGCTATGTAATCCAATGTAACTACTGTCTGTTTATTTTACTGTGGAGCTTTTCTCCCTGGGCCTCCGCTGAAAATGGCCCTACGTCCAGTCGGACACTCCCGGTCAACAAATTTAAATAAATAAAATAAAAATAAATAAATAAATAAAGGTCAGTATCTAATAGTGTCCATGGACTGCTCTCATTTCCAGGACATTGATGGGAAGGTTAGTATCTAATAGTGTCCTGGACTGTTCTCATTTCCAGGACATTGATGTGAAGGTCAGTATCTAATAGTGTCCTGGACTGTTCTCATTTCCAGGACATTGGTGTGAAGGTTAGTATCTAATAGTGTCCTGGATTGCTCTCATTTCCAGGACATTGATGTGAAGGTTAGTATCTAACAGTGTCCTGGACTGTTCTAATTTCCAGGACATTGATGTGAAGGTCAGTATCTAACAGTGTCCTGGACTGCTCTCATTTCCAGGACATTGATGTGAAGGTCAGTATCTAATAGTGTCCATGGACAGCTCTCATTTCCAGGACATTGATGTGAAGGTTAGTATCTAATAGTGTCCTGGACTGTTCTCATTTCCAGGACATTGATGTGAAGGTCAGTATCTAATAGTGTCCTGGACTGTTCTCATTTCCAGGACATTGATGTGAAGGTTAGTATCTAACAGTGTCTTGGACTGTTCTCATTTCCAGGACATTGGTGTGAAGTTTAGAATCTAATAGTATCCTGGACTGTTCTCATTTCCAGGACATTGATGTGAAGGTTAGTATCTAATAGTGTCCTGAACTGTTCTCATTTCCAGGACATTGATGTGAAGGTCAGTATATAATAGTGTCCATGAACTGCTCTCATTTCCAGGACATTGATGTGAAGGTTAGTATCTAACAGTGTCCTGGACTGCTCTCATTTCCAGGACATTGATGTGAAGGTTAGTATCTAACAGTGTCCTGGACTGTTCTCATTTCCAGGACATTGATGTGAAGGTTAGTATCTAACAGTGTCCTGGACTGTTCTCATTTCCAGGACATTGATGTGAAGGTCAGTATCTAACAGTGTCCTGGACTGCTCTCATTTCCAGGACATTGATGTGAAGGTCAGTATCTAACAGTGTCCTGGACTGCTCTCATTTCCAGGACATTGATGTGAAGGTCAGTATCTAACAGTGTCCTGGACTGTTCTCATTTCCAGGACATTGATGTGAAGGTTAGTATCTAACAGTGTCCTGGACTGTTCTCATTTCCAGGACATTGATGTGAAGGTTAGTATCTAACAGTGTCCTGGACTGTTCTCATTTCCAGGACATTGATGTGAAGGTCAGTATCTAACAGTGTCCTGGACTGCTCTCATTTCCAGGACATTGGTGTGAAGGTCAGTATCTAACAGTGTCCTGGACTGTTCTCATTTCCAGGACATTGATGTGAAGGTCAGTATCTAACAGTCTCCTGGACTGTTCTCATTTCCAGGACATTGATGTGAAGGTTAGTATCTAACAGTGTCCTGGACTGCTCTCATTTCCATGACATTGATGTCAAGGTCAGTATCTAATAGTGTCCTGGACTGTTCTCATTTCCAGGACATTGATATGAAGGTTAGTATCTAATAGTGTCCTGGACTGTTCTCATTTCCAGGACATTGATGTGAAGGTTAGTATCTAACAGTGTCCTGGACTGCTCTCATTTCCAGGACATTGATGTGAAGGTCAGTATCTAACAGTGTCCTGGACTGTTCTCATTTCCAGGACATTGATGTGAAGGTTAGTATCTAATAGTGTCCTGGACTGTTCTCATTTCCATGACATTGATGTCAAGGTCAGTATCTAATAGTGTCCTGGACTGTTCTCATTTCCAGGACATTGATGTGAAGGTTAGTATCTAACAGTGTCCTGGACTGCTCTCATTTCCAGGACATTGGTGTGAAGTTTAGTATATAATAGTGTCCATGGACTGCTCTCATTTCCACGACATTGATGTGAAGGTTAGTATCTAATAGTGTCCTGGACTGTTCTCATTTCCAGGACATTGATGTGAAGGTTAGTATCTAATAGTGTCCTGGACTGTTCTCATTTCCAGGACATTGATGTGAAGGTCAGTATATAATAGTGTCCATGGACTGCTCTCATTTCCAGGACATTGATGTGAAGGTTAGTATCTAATAGTGCCCTGGACTGCTCTCATTTCCAGGACATTGGTGTGAAGGTTAGTATCTAATAGTGTCTATGTACCTTGAACAGTCTTTCCTTCATAATGCCACCCCCATCCTAATACAGAAGTGTCCATGGTAACCCCATCTATCGGAGGTGAAAGACAGAATGGATGTCCTTCTAACAACTCTCTGGATGTGATCCACTATCTGATGTGAGTTCTGCACATGGATGTTAGTCTGACTGGGGTGCTGAGAGGATGATAAAGTTGGGGCCACTAGACTGAGAGGGTCCATTGTTGAACTCTTATGTAAAATCTGTAAAGAGGGGTTCAAGGTAATCACAGACTCCATGAGCCCTAGAAGTTTCAGAATTAGTTTCACTGGAGGTGATGGATGAGACCATATTTGGTTTGTTACTTGCTGAATGGAAAGAATCATGGGTTGTGGTAAGGTGGCTGTTTGAGCTGTTGTGTCCAGGTGGCACCCCATGAATTCTATGGGCTGAGTTGGACTCAGTTTGCTCTTTGCCAGGTTTACAGTGACCCCAAGTTGTGAATTAACTGGAGTAAAAGCTCTCTCTGCTGGATTAATAAATCCCTGACTGGAGCTGTTAGGCGCCAATCATCCAAGTACAGGAACACCTGGAATCCCTGCAGTCTGAAATAGGCTGGTACCACTGCCATGCAATTTGGTGAACACCCAGGGGCTGTGGTGAGTCAAAGGGCAGAGCTCTGAACTGAAATGATTGGCTCCCAGCCTGAAAAGGAGGAATCTTCTGGACTGCCTGTTTATCGTTACATGATAGCAGGCATCTTGAAGATCTATTGAGCACATCCAGTCACCCTTCCTGAGAAGAGGTAAAATGGACTGAACCATGACCATCCAGAATTTTGTCTGCTACAAAAATTGATTCAGATGACTTTGGTCCAGAATGCCCCGTCTCCTTTGGAACTAAAAAGAACCTGGAGCATGCTGTTGAGCCTATCTGGTTTGGTGGGACCTACTGGACGGCCCTTTGTTCCAACAGCTTTTTGACTTTGACTGCTGTGGATTTCATTTTGGGGGGTTGTGGGTGGCACTAAGGGAATTCTTGATTTGAGGAAAAGAATAAACTGGAATGGTGTATCCTCTGGTCATTATCCTCAAGGTCCAAGAGTTTGAAGTGATGGCCCACCAGGCTTCAGGGTGTAGGGATAAGCACCCTGTAACTACCTCCAAAGTGCAGCAGTCAGGGAACCCTTCAGGAGTTCTGAAAGGGTTTCTCAGAGAAGGGACTGCAAAATCCTTGGTTCTGCAGACTGCCTCTGGCCCTAGGATGACGTCCATTAAAATTACCCCCTCCTCTGCCAGGGGAGGGTTTGTCCAAGGAAGCATCTTGGTTAATTCCCTGTGGTTTTCTGAACCACATATTTTCTCTTCATTGATTCTTGCAGAAGGAGTAGAGAAGCAGGTTCCCATGGCAGATAGGGTCTTACCATCCTACTCATTTCCAGTGTGTGTCTCCTTAACCTTGGGTCCAAATAAAATGAAACCATCAAATGGGGGCATTATGGAAGGATGTCTTAAAGCCTTCTGCAAAATCACACAACCACATCCAGGCATGGCGGCATATAGCTATGTCAGTAACTATTATTAATAGGTTCATAGGCTCATAGGTTGGTACTAGGCTATCAGCCCTAGTGCCTATACAAGCCTAGCCATAACAATTCCCTGGCTATTTCTTCCCACAATATTTACTTCCCTGGACCCCTGTCTAGCAGGGCGACTGACTTGATCCCTGGGGTCAATTTCCTATCTCCTATCCAATCTTCAAGGTTCCTTTTGAAGAGGGCCAAAGAGGCACTCTGCTTAACATGTATGAGCAGTCTATTCCAGAGTTTGGGGAGTCTCTGGGTCAGGAACCTATCCCTCCACCATGTTTTGTTAATTGTGATGACAAGGTTTAGATCCCTGGAGCTTGTGGCTCTGAGAGATTGGGATTTCTTTAAGTGTAGCATGTCCATCAGCTCTGGGTTTGACATGGCCTTGTATGTTAAGCAGAAATCGCCTCTGAGTAGACGATATGCGATAGCTGTTTCATCAGCTTCATTGGAAAGCAGATGCATGGAAATGCTAGAGAGGGAATTTAAGGTAGACATTTGGGATTCCACATTCTTCTGGATATCCACTGGCAAATTACTTAAAAAAGAACTGCTGATCTCCTTAGTCAGTTTGCTTTGGAGACATGTAATATGGACAAGAAAGTTCGGCACTCTGAGATAAAGTCACTGAAGCATAAGTCCAGTTACCAAATCTGTCCAAAGCCCTACACTTCCTATGGGGCGGGGGTGGACAGATGTACTCTCTTCAGACAGCTCTTTCTTTGTGGTTGCTGTAACAACCATAGCATCTACAAGAGGTCGAGTAAATTCTAGCTTTTGATACTGCCAAAATCTTGTCCAGTTTTTTTGGAATTGGCTCTGCTGTATCAGCCTCCTTCCAGGCCCTCTGAGCCACCAAATAAATGAGGGTGTTAGGAGGTGGAACCACCCAAGTTATAGAACAGCCAACCCCAAAAGCCTCCAGGAACATGAATTTTCATGAAGAAGGTATATTGGTGGATGATCCCCCTTTCTGCTTCATCAGTTCTAGGATTTCACCAAAGGAAATGTTACTGAAGTGAGATCTTGGGGAACCATCCCCTTCATCCAAGTCCATGTCTTCTGTGACAGATTCGGGTGATAAATCTAAGTGCTTTTCTTTGCAAATCTGCTTCCTATGGATCTGTAGTTGGGAAACCTCTGGTAATGGAATCAGACTAAGGACATAATGACAGTACTTTCCTGAGGCGTTTGGCAATGGACCATCCCTGTCAACGTGAAGGAGCAGAGCCCAAAGCAGTATACACAAGAAGTCGTGAGAGATCTGCATCATAAGATGGTGGCACCTCCTCTTTTGGCTTGGAGAGAACCCACTGGAAAGCCTCAAAAGCTGAAGCAGAAATTGAAGTCAAAGAGATTTCTCCAATGGGTGGACCAGAGAGAGGTCCAGAGGCCCCATCCCGCCCGGTTCGAACTCTGACATTGGAACTGAGCTGTTGAGAGCAGAGGCTCTGAGGGGAAGGGACAGATCCAAAAGGTTTGGAGTTGAACCATTTCCTTTGGGCATTAGCCCTAATACTTCATCTCCAACTCTCATCCCGATCCAACAATGTTGGAGTCGATAGATAGTGGGTAATAGTCAGGCTGAGGTGGAAATAACTATCGGCATCGACACATCTGCTCTAGGAATGTTTGGATTCAAGGGCTTCATTTAAGAAAATTGGATCTGCAATGCAGTCATCAGTGGAGGGGTCATTGGAACTGTTCTCAGCTCAGCCTGAGAAGATGGAACTCAGAGGACCCCAACTGTATCTGCATTTGCAGAAACCTCCACATCGTTCTATAGATGTTGGCTTCAGTAAGGCTCCTTAAAGAACAGAGGAATACATGATCAAGGAAGTCCTGGATCGATGTTGGAGTATCAGAGAATGAAGTCAAGGACTAATCAGCTTTGGGGGAAAAAAGGAGCAGGGGAGAAGGAGAATGGATCCAGGAGGACTCTGGATAAGAAGATTTTGGAATTTTTGGTGCTGGAGGCAAGGAAAGTGTGGGGTTGGTAGACCATTTTTTGGCTTTCTTGAATCCTTTCTCTGGAGTCTTGCTCTTGGTAGTAGATGCTTTCTGCTTTGGAGGTTCTTCTTCCTTCTTTTTAGAAACTAAATGAGAAAGAGATGACACTATTTTACTTGTGGAACCTGGTTAGAGATGACATTATTTTACTTGTGGAAGCTGGTTAGAGATGACACTATTTTACTTGTGGAACCTGGTTAGAGATGACACTATTTTACTTGTGGAACCTGGTTAGAGATGACACTATTTTACTTGTGGAACCTGGTTAGAGATGACACTATTTTACTTGTGGAACCTGGTTAGAGATCACACTATTCTACTTGTGGAAGCTGGTTAGAGATTACACTATTTTACTTGTGGAACCTGGTTAGAGATTACACTATTTTACTTGTGGAAGCTGGTTAGAGATGACACTATTTTACTTGTGGAACCTGGATAGAGATGACACTATTTTACTTGTGGAACCTGGTTAGAGATGACACTATTTTACTTGTGGAACCTGGTTAGAGATGACACTATTTTACTTGTGGAAGCTGGTTAGAGATGACACTATTTTACTTGTGGAACCTGGTTAGAGATGACACTATTTTACTTGTGGAACCTGATTAGAGATGACACTATTTTACTTGTGGAAGCTGGTTAGAGATGACACTATTTTACTTGTGGAAGCTGGTTAGAGATGACACTATTTTACTTGTGGAACCTGCTTAGAGATGACACTATTTTACTTGTGGAAGCTGGTTAGAGATGACACTATTTTACTTGTGGAAGCTGGTTAGAGATGACACTATTTTACTTGTGGAACCCGGATAGAGATGATACCATTTTACTTGTGAAACCTGGTTAGAGATGACACTATTTTACTTGTGGAACCTGGTTAGAGATGACATTATTTTACTTGTGGAAGCTGGTTAGAGATGACACTATTTTACTTGTGGAACCTGGTTAGAGATAACACTATTTTACTTGTGGAACCTGGTTAGAAATGGCACTATTTTACTTGTGGAGCCTGGTTAGAGATGATACCATTTTACTTGTGGAACATGGTTAGAGATGGCACTATTTTAATTGTGGAACCTGGATGCTCTGGAGAAAGACCTTCTAAAATTAACTTGACCATTCTACTTTGAAGGGGCTTGTGACCAATTTATTTATTTATTTAACATTTGTTAACCAGAAAAGTCCGGCTTGGAATAAAGCCAGTTTTCAGTGGAGACCCGGGGAGAAACACTCCAGATGCATGTCTTTATAACATGGGAGGAAATCGGAGCAACCGGACAAAACCCACATGGATGCAGGGAGGGCATGCAGACTCCACACCGAAGGCACTCCAGCTGAGAATCAAACTGGAGAACCTCTTGCTGTGAGGCAATAATGCTACTGCTGAACCACTGCGCCATCCAACAGAAGCAAAGCCTTCACAGTCTGTGTCCAAATCTGATGCTCCCAAGCAGCAGACACAAAGGGAGTGAGGATCTTTTGGAGGAACTTTTTTTTTTAAAGTTTTACCAGCCATAATGAACAGCAACAGTAATAAGCCAAATAACTGAAGATAACTAGCTATAAGTAGGAAAAAAGTCACACAAGACACTAAGATCTAAAAGTTATGGGAAAGATTTAAATAGAATTGCTAATGTTAAATACAAAAGAAAAATGCTTCTCTATAACTAACCCTAACAGTAAATCTTAATTCTAAAAACTAAAGTCTACAGCAGCAACTATCTATGGCTATATATCTCTATATTTAAATTTAAATTTAACTGGTGATGAAAGTCACCAAAAGACAACTGGTATGGAAGGAAAGGTGCAAAACAACAGCTGAGGCTATAAGAATAACAAGATTTTTGAAAGTCTTCTCGAGATCAGAGCCCTTGCAACCATTCGGTTCAGGCGGCAAACAAGATCTGATGTATTATGAGGAAGGAGAGGGAATTATGGGTAGGAGAGGAGTCAGAGTCCTGGGTCTGAAGGTTTAATGGTGCCAAGACTAGATACGAGTCCCAGCAGTTAAATCAGGAGAAAATGGACAACATCAGATCAGGAGTCAGAGCCCTGGGTCTGAAGGTTTAAAGACCACATACGAGTTCCAACAGTTGAATCAGGAGAAAATGGACAACATCAGATCAGGATTCAGAGCCCTGGGTCTGAAGGTTTAAAGACCAGATATGAGTTCCAACAGTTGAATCAGGAGAAAATGGACAACATCAGATCAGGATTCAGAGCCCTGGGTCTGAAGGTTTAACAGTGCCAAAACCAAACACAAGTCCCCACAGTTAAATCAGAAGAAAATGGACAACATTGGATCAGGAGTCAGAGCGCTTTGTCTGAAGGTTTAACAGTGCCAAAACCAGATATGAGTCCCAGCAGTTAAATCAGGAGAAAATGGACAACATTGGCTCAGGAGTCAGAGCATTGGGTCTGAAGTTTTAACAGTGCCAAGACCAGATACAAGCCCCAGCAGTTAAATCAGGAGAAAATGGACAACATCAGATCTGAAAAATAAACCAACTTGGGGTCTACCCACGTAAAGGAACTCTACGATAAAAGAAAAAATACTAAATGCCTGCAGCAAACTGCAATCAGCAAAACTAGTGAATTATATCACAAAAATCAGTAAAGAGCTAAACAATCACCATTGTGAAATTCAGAATCAAATAAGAACTGGAAATAGTAGTATAAACCAAGGATAATTGTAAATCATTCTTCAAGTATGTCAGAAAACTAAGAAATAACACCCACCAATGTTTCAATTTAATACTCATTGACAATACCCACTGCAACCCAAAGGATATTGCCAACATATTAACATATAAATGTTAGTGCTAATTTAACACCAGCTATGGTCATATATAAAATTGCAGATTTCCAATGCACCCCAAAGATTACTATGGATCAAGTCATAACCAACCTTGTCAAATCCAAAAATACCACATCCTTGGACCCCAACAATATTCCTGGATGCCTAATCACTAGTGCCAGATATGACCTGTAAGACCCTTTTCACCTAAGCTTCTCCAATGACTATGTTTCAGAAGAGGGCCATCATGTCAGTCATTAGGATGGTTTGAGATATTTTCCCTTTTCTCCCTACCTCTCCTTGTGCCCACCCAGCAATCGCCCTATAGGTGGGGTGTGCAATGGGTGCCAGAACTGCTCTACCTCTCACTGCTGCAAGGGAGGTGAAGTCAGTAGGACTGGCCTACCCATTCACAGAAAGCACCTGTGTGTTCCCCACCCCTTAGGATGGGCACACTCATCATCCCCACCTGTGCTACAAGCTTCCAAGCCACTACTGGAAGTTAAGTCACCTGGGCTGTAGTCAGGGCTTTATTTCTCTGCAGCACTGCTGCAGGCATGTCCGTGAAGATTCTGACACCACTTCATTGCAGCTTGGTGCACACCTTGCAAATAACTGTTTTACAGAGAAAAGGATTACACTAAATGCTAAACATACAGTATTTAGTTTGGAAAACAAATCTGTTCCATGACATGTAGCATAGATGGTACCCTCACTAGAATGAGTCGGTCATCAGAGATGTTGGTACCTTCATTAGCAGTTCCCTGTCTTTTGACCACCACATCACAATAATATTCAGAAAATCCTTCTAGCCTACCAAACTAATATCTAAAGGCATCTAATCTATAATAAAGGTAGTTATTATCTCTCTCTCTACCAATCCCTTATCAGAACAACTATTTAGTAGAGTGCCCTCAGTATGTATTTGCCTAAATACATCACACAACTCAAAATACTTCAAAGATACAAAGTTCTAACTAAAAAGATCACAGACATGAAGACCCTTAGCTTCCAAATACAGACTTGAAATTCTATTCTCATATGCTTTATCTTACTGACTTCTCCATGGTGAATTACATTATAGCCATGACTCTGTATTGTACTAAATTCCACATGGTGATTCATGTTGGGGTTATGAAGGAATATACTATTAATGTTCTCCTACACCTTTCCAAAATTAACAGCACTTCAAACAAACATACTAAGGATTTAAATCATCATCAATAAATAAACAGGACATGATGGAATGACTGACTCATCTCCCAATGCATACTCCATTTCTGGGATAAACTACCTACTTATATTAAGGAGGGTGAACATCTCAGCATCTTTAAGGAGAACCATGACAACTGGATTAGTAGCCACAATTCTCCCTGGACCTATATTGTGTCACCCTCCTAGACACAAAAAGTGCCATATGAGGGTGGGTGCTAACAAAACTAATCTGCCTTGATGCTCCTATGATCCTTTAACATACAGCATATCTCCATAATTCTACATGAAAACCACTTTCAAAACTAATCTGCCTTGATGCTCATATGATCCTTAAACATACAGCATATCTCCATAATTCAGCATGAAAACCACTTTCAAAATTAATCTGCCTTGATGCTCCTATGATCCTTTAACATGCAGCATATCTCCATAATTCTGCATGAAAACCGCTTTCAGAACTAATCTGCCTTGATGCTCATATGATCCTTTAACATGCAGCATATCTCCATAATTCTGCATGAAAACCGCTTTCAGAACTAATCTGCCTTGATGCTCCTATGATCCTTTAACATGCAGCATATCTCCATAATTCTGCATGAAAACCACTTTCAGAACTAATCTGCCTTGATGCTCCTATGATCCTTTAACATGCAGCATATCTCCATAATTCTGCATGAAAACCGCTTTCAGAACTAATCTGCCTTGATGCTCCTATGATCCTTTAACATGCAGCATATCTCCATAATTCTGCATGAAAACCACTTTCAGAACTAATCTGCCTTGATGCTCCTATGATCCTTTAACATGCAGCATATCGTCTCCATAATTCTGCATGAAAACCGCTTTCAGAACTAATCTGCCTTGATGCTCATATGATCCTTTAACATGCAGCATATCTCCATTATTCTGCATGAAAACCGCTTTCAGAACTAATCTGCCTTGATGCTCCTATGATCCTTTAACATGCAGCATATCTCCATAATTCTGCATGAAAACCGCTTTCAGAACTAATCTGCCTTGATGCTCCTGTGATCCTTTAACATGCAGCATATCGTCTCCATAATTCTGCATGAAAACCACTTTCAGAACTAATCTGCCTTGATGCTCCTATGATCCTTTAACATGCAGCATATCTCCATAATTCTGCATGAAAACCGCTTTCAGAACTAATCTGCCTTGATGCTCCTATGATCCTTTAACATGCAGCATATCTCCATAATTCTGCATGAAAACCGCTTTCAGAACTAATCTGCCTTGATGCTCCTATGATCCTTTAACATGCAGCATATCTCCATAATTCTGCATGAAAACCGCTTTCAGAACTAATCTGCCTTGATGCTCCTATGATCCTTTAACATGCAGCATATCTCCATAATTCTGCATGAAAACCGCTTTCAGAACTAATCTGCCTTGATGCTCCTATGATCCTTTAACATGCAGCATATCTCCATAATTCTGCATGAAAACCACTTTCAGAACTAATCTGCCTTGATGCTCCTATGATCCTTTAACATGCAGCATATCTTCATAATTCTGCATGAAAACCGCTTTCAGAACCAATCTGCCTTGATGCTCCTATGATCCTTTAACATGCAGCATATCTCCATAATTCTGCATGAAAACCGCTTTCAGAACTAATCTGCCTTGATGCTCCTATGATCCTTTAACATGCAGCATATCTCCATAATTCTGCATGAAAACCGCTTTCAGAACTAATCTGCCTTGATGCTCCTATGATCCTTTAACATGCAGCATATCGTCTCCATAATTCTGCATCTCCATTTCTGTGCATCGCATTTAAGTCATGTCAGGTTACTTAGGCCAGTAATGTGTAGGTCAGCAATACCTCTGTAAACTATTTATAGGACAGGTCCGAGCAAGTATGTCCATTGTAAATGACTTATAGCACAGGTCCAAGCAGGCATGTCCATAATAAACCATGTATAGTGCAGGTACGCACAGACATGTAATTGCAAACCACTTATAGCACAGGTCCGAGCAGGCATGTCCATCATAAACCACTTATAGTGCAGGGTCAAGCAGGCATGTCATTGTAAAACACTTATAGTGCAGGTCCGTGCAGGCATGTCATTGTAAATCACTTATGGCACAAGTCCAAGCAGACATGCCCATCATAAACCACTTATAGTGCAGGTCCAAGCAGACATGTCTATTGTAAATCAATTATAGCGCAAGTCCGAGCAGGTATGTCATCGTAAACCACTTATAGTGCAGGTCCGAGCAGGCACTATAAGTGGCACTATAGACACTATAAAAAAAAAATTTTTTCTTCTAACAATTTTTGTCTTGTACTGTATCAGTTGTATCCTCTGTACTGCTATTATGTATGTATTTGGCATTCTGTGTATTACTATTTTGTATTTTTACTGTCTGTATTTACTTTGATTTTCTGTACTATTATGTATGTATTTTGCATTCTGTATATTACTATTATGTATTTTTACTGTCTGTATTTACTTTGATTTTTTGTACTTTTCTGGAGCTTTTATCCCCAGGGCTCCATTGAAAACGGGCTCTTCATGGCCCAATGGACTATCCTGGCAAACACACTGCAAATAAATAAATAAAATGTCATTGTAAACCACTTATAGCTCAGGTCCAAGCAGGCATCTCCATTGTAAATCACTTATAGCACAGGTCTGAGCAGGCATGGTCATCATAAACCACTTATAGTGGCAGTCCGAGCAGGCATGTGATTGTAAACTCCTTATAGCACAGGTCTGAGCAGGCATGCCATTGTAAATCACTTATAGTGCAGGTCCAAGCAGGCATGCCATTGTAAATCACTTATAGTGCAGGTCCAAGCAGGCATGTCTATTGTAAACCACTTATAATGCAGGTCCAAGCAAGCAAGTCCATTGTAAACCACTTATAGTACAGGTCCAAGCAGACATGTCCATTGTAAATTACTTATAGTGCAGGTCCGAGCAGGCATGTCCATCATAAACAACTTATAGTGCAGGTCCAAGCAAGCATTTCATTGTAAATCACTTATAGTGCAGGTCCAAGCAGGCATGTCCATGTAAACCACTTATAGTGCAGGTCTGAGCAGGCAAGTCCATTGTAAACCACTTATAGTGCAGGTCCAAGCAGGCATGTCCAGCATAAACCACTTAAAGCACTGGTCCGAATAGGCATGTCATTGTAAATCACTTATAGCACAGGTCCCAGCAGGCATGTCCATTGTAAACCACTTACAGTACAGGTCCAAGCAGGCATAGGTTCATAGGTTCATAGGTAGGTACTAGGCTATCGGCCCAAGGGCCTACGTAAGCTTGGTGAACAAGATTCCCTGGCTTACGCCACCCAAGAAAGTTATTTTCCTGTGCCACTGTCGAGCAGAGACACAGAAGTGATCCCCGGGGCATATTTCCTATTTCCCATCTACTCATCAAGATTTTTCTTGAAGAGTACTAATGAAGAACTTTGCTTAACATAGATGAGTAGCCTGTTCCAGAGTATGGGAAGTCTCTGGGACAGGAATCTATCCCTACAGCATGTCCTGTTTATTGTGGTGACAAGGTTTAGGTCCCTAGAGCATGTAGCTCGGAGGGATTGGGATTTCTTTACGTGTAGCATGTCCAACAGCTCTGGGTTTGACATAGCTTTATATGTTAGGCAGAGATCACCTTGGAATATGCTACGGAGTAAAGCTGGAGTTTTTTGAGAAGGTCAGTGTAGGGCATTTGTTTGAGGCCAGTAATCCTCTTCATGAGGTACTTCTGTGGCCTTTCCAGCTGCTGCAGATGTCTTGTGAGGTACATTCCAAAAGGGGCATTGTACTCTATAATGGGTCTAATGAGTGTCGACTAGAGGGGAACAATTACCTCTTTTTTCCTGGATGAGAAGCCTTTTATGATGAGGTGTGCCACATAGAAGGACTTCCTGACTACTGTGGTTATGTGACTATCAAAGGAGAGACTACTGTCCACCTGGGTCCCAAGGTCTCTTATCACACATTCAGTGTTAAGTAGATTGCTGCCTATGTGGTAGTTCATGGGTACAGAGTTTTTACCAAAGGGGATGACACTGCACTTTTTGGCATTGAGCTTGAGGCCATGGCTCTGACACTAGGCATCTGTCTCAGCGAGGCCCTTCTGTAGGATGTCCACATCATTTGGGGATTTGACTATGGCTCCTAGTTTGCAGTCATCTGCGAACTTCATTAGCCAGAGGCCTTCTGTGTTAGCCTGTATTTCACAGAAGTAGATACCAAACAGGAGAGGTCCCAGGATAGAACCCTGTGGTACTCCACTTGTCACTGCTTTGAGGTCAGATTTGGAGTCTGCAACTTTTACAGTGTGGGTTCTGTGAGTGAGCCATTTGGCAACCCATCTTGTGACGTAGGGATTTATACCTAGTTTAGTGAGTTTAGCTATAATTCCAGAATGGGGGATGGTGTCGAAAGCCTTGGCGAGGTCAAGATAGGCTGTGTGAACCACCTTACCCTCATCTACGGCTTTGGTGACTGCCTCAAAGAAGTCAATCAGGTTCAGGAGGCATGATCTGCCTTTCACAAACCCGAACTGGGTGGGATCCAGAGTTTGGAGGTTACCAATGTCTTTGTTTATGAGTTCCATTATGATACGTTCTATGGCCTTGCAGACCAGGCTCATCAGGCTAATAGGTCGATAGTTCCCAGGATCAGTGCTGGCTCCCCCTTTGTGGAGTGGGATAACTGTTACTGTGCGCCATTCAGTGGGCACAAAGCCTGATGGGAGGCTATTATTGAACATGGTCCTTAAGTGGGGAGCCAGTTCGTTCTTAAGTTCATGTAAAACTCAGCCTGGGATGTTGTCCGGTCCCATGGATGCTGTGTTTTTGGCTTTAGAGAGTGCAGCTTTTACCTGCGTAGTTGTAATTACATGGACTCTGCATTCTTCCTGTATAGATATGGGCCCTTTAGTGGGTGGGGGGGTAAAGTTAGCACTGAACCTATCTGCCAGGATGTTGGCAATATCAGTTGATTCTGTAATTTTCATGCCGTTCTGCTGTAACTCAGAGCAGATCTGGATGTTGCCATCGAGATTCTTGACATAGCTATAGAATGCTTTGTGGATGTCCTTAGAATTAGTGGCGATTTTGTTTTTGTAGCTAGCTTTGGAGGATCTTATAAGGGATCTCAGCTTCTTACTGAGGCTGACCAGGGAACTCCTCCACTCATGGGATTTTACTCTCTTTTGCAACAGTTTCTTCCTTCTGTTGTACAGTTTGTTTATGGCAGGGGACCACCAGATTGGCTTCCTTTTTTTGGAGAATAGCATCTTGGTTCTGTCTGGGATAGCACGATCCATGCACTCATGTAAGTGCTTATAGAGTGCATTTGTGTAGGATTCAGCAGTTGTAACTGTATTGTCCAATCTGCATGGGTGTCATGAAGTTCACCACTTCTGTCTTAAGAAGCATGAAGTTGGCTTTGGAGAAATTTTTTACAAAGGGTGATTAGCTTATGGTTGGATCAGACCAACGAGGAGTTGACTTCAGGTGTGGAACACCGGTCACTCATGTTGGTAATGACTAGGTCTAGGATATTATTGCCCCTGGTGGGGGTGTGGATAAGTTGATCCAGGGCACTGGAGTTTATGAATTCCAGAAAGCATTGAGCTAAGGAGTTGGTACATGAGTAGTTTTCAAAGTTAATGGTGGGGTAATTGAAGTTGCCCATTATTAGAGTGTTTGATTGAACCCTAATATTTTTCAGTACATCAAGAAAAGAAGAGTGGGAATCCTGGGGCATGGTGGGGGATCTGTAGCAAGCTACAATTTGGATTGCAATTTTGCCCAGAGTTAGTTGCACTTGGATAACCTCGGATGTATTATGCTGAGCAACTAGCCTGGAGGTGTGGATATCCTTAATGAATATGGACACACCTCCGTCTTTGGTGTTTCAGTCCAGGTTACATGGCCGAAAAGTGTGGTATGAGTTATAGCCTGGTAGTGCAGGGGTACTTTCTGCAGCCTTGAACCAGGTCTCAATCACTGCACAGATATCAATGTTCTCCATTTTAAGGAGTGCCTCGAGTGAGTGCATTTTGAGATTTAGACTTCTAGCATTGAGTAGCATTACCCTCAATTTTTGCTTGCCTGTTCCTGTTACGGTGGTGAATTTGTCATTTGAACCTTGCCTAAAAAAGGCACTATAGGGGCAGCAAGAGCCTTAGCCAGTATCCGGAATCCCAGGGGCGACAGGTGCAGGCCATCTGTGGCAAAGCATCATGGTCTGTCGACCATGTCATCCCAAGCAGACAGATACTGGATCCCCTTAGAATGACACCAGCAGCTTAGCCAATTGTTGAAGTCAATCATTTTGTTCTTGTGCTCTGGTATCATTCGGGTGACGGCAGAATGTTACTCAGGGGTAGGATCATACCTGCCTGGGCTACAAGATCGGAGAGCTCTTCCATGTCTCTTTTCATGTAGTCCAGGGAGGTAAGTCTCAGGTCATTCACACCAAAATGGACACTCACAGAGTCATATTTGTACTTCTTGTGGAGTGACCTGAGTGCGTGGGTTATGTGGCGGATCCTGGCAGCCGACAGGCAGCTGACAGTAACCTTCTCCTTGTTTAGCCTGGTGAGTGGGACATCAGTGCGCCTGACTATAGAGTCACCTATGACTAGTGTGTTGGGTACATTGTTTTGCCTTATTGGCTGTGGTTGAGTCGCACACTGAGTCTGTGGACTATGTGTCATTTGGGTTGTGTTGGGGGATGGAGGTTGCTTGCATTTCTGCTTTGGAGGTCCCTGTTGCTTAGACAGATTATTATTGAGAGCCTCCACAAATGTTTTTGTGTTACTATGTGTGGATTTTGGTGGTGTAGATTTAGTGAGACTATGTGATGAGTGTGGTGTGGTGCAAATGTTTACCTTCTCCTCATGACTGTCAAGTTCTGTCTTGGTTGGAGAGAGCTTTGCCTCCAGTTTTGCTAGATAAGTGCATCTCTCACAGGTTGTAGTGTTGGGTGGTAGGAGGAGAGGGTTGTCTGTGTACATGAGGCAATTTCTACATTGCCTCAAGATGCCCAGATTCATCAGATAGACAGGATAGAACACTGGGAGCTGACCCTTGGACATGCCTGAATAAAAAAAATATTTTCCTCTAGATAAGTGAGGAAAGTGAGTACAAGAGCTATTTTTCTCTAAGCAAGTGGGATAAGTAAGTACAAAAACTGTTTTGCTCTAGGTAACGAGGAAGGTTGAGTGCTATAGTAATTAGAAGCATATTTAGTGCTTACAAGTTCTGAACAAGTGCTGAGCATGAATAAGCAAATTTAAGTGCTAAAACTACGAATCTGTATCTGCACTAGACGAGTTACAGGGCAGAAACAAGTGCAAATGCAGGCTTTCAAATCAGAAAGTTGAGAGAAATGGAAGAGATTGCCCAAACGGTCAATAACGACAATTTCTGGGCCAGAACCTTATGTGGTAGACAGGTTACCTAGTGCTTACCACTCCCACTGATAAGCTAGAAGACTTCCCTCCAGCACAGAAAGGCTTGGTGGGCTCAGAAGCTTACATACAGTCCTGTGTACAGAAAATCTGTATCTGGAACACTAGTTACAGGAAAGGTGGGAAACGGGCTTACAGTTTTTTGTTTTTTTTTTGGTTTTTTTTGTTTTTTTTTTACAGAAAAGTAGCAAAAACAGTAGTAAAAACAATTCACATGCAGTGCAAGCTAGCGCACTTGAGTATGTAGCAATATTAGATCAAACACAGTTTAAAAAATGCAATTAAATTTAAAAGGACTAAAAGCAAGTGCAGAAAGAGTTTATTAGGTAGAATGTGGTAAAGAGATGGGACTGGGGGAGTGTCCCAGATCAAATCTACAGTGGGGCGGGCACTGCAAAAGCCACCAAATTTAAACTACAAACCAAAAATAGGGAAGGTGGGTGGGACAAAACAGTTTCAACAGAGATCTAAGCAACAATTAACAGTACAGACTCTAAAACCAAAAAAATATACTCAGCTCTGTATATTTGCAAATAGATTGGAAGGCAGTCTCTCAGAACACAGGTTCCAGCAATTAAATGCATCATATTTACCTGTTCAAAGCACTACTTTCACAAAGTATTTGTTTCTGGAAATCATGTAAAATTATGACCTGCACTATAAATAGTTTAAAATGGGCATGCCTGATTGTATCTGCACTATAAGTGGTTTATGATGGACATGCCTGGTCGGACCTGCACTATAAGTGGTTTACAATGGACATGCATACATGTAGCACTTGCAGCTCTAAACACAAGTTAAATGTTCTAGCCATAATGTCCTAAATTTTTTGCAATTAGTCTGGTTCCTGATATTGGCAAGAAGGTGATTTCAGCTCATCAAGGTTACCTTAATAATATCTTTGGCAGTTACTTACCCTAAAACAGGTCTTATTACTGTAAAAGTTCTTTTGTCTAAGGACAGAAGCATGTAGCTGGGTGGCAGTATTTAGTATCTACGAGCTGATACGTGAGAAAGGTGGAAATATGTCAAGTTACCAAAGGGCTGTGAGCTGAATGCTGTTCTATCCAAGTATACTGGTTCAAAACAGCTTTCATCAGTCTTTGACATCTATCTTTTCTCCATTGTTGGATGAGGTGATATATAAGTGGGGGGTGTCTCTTTCCATATTAAGGAGTGCAGGAAGCTTGATCCCTACCCCATCCCCACCCACCCCCACCCTTGCACAAATAAAGTTAATTTGATTGCCAAAAGTGTTTTTTGACTTTCTGAGTGAATGGCTTTCAATTTAAAATCACTTGCTGGATTGACATGAATCCAGAGGAGCAAGCATTCAGATGGTTCTAGCAGTTACTAAGAGAGTTCCAAACTTTCTAGAGGGGCAAGCAACATAATAAAGTTATAAAATGTTGTTCCGAGTTGTTTAGAGCAGATTAAAGGTTCAGAGAGGAATTGAGGACTGTAAGAAGGACACAGCAAATTCTAGCCTTTGTTCGACTAGGTGAATGGCAGTGGCACAATGAGAATCTCTGGTAAGGCAACTGAAATTCATGCAGCGCAGGTCATAATACTGTCAGCAATTATCAATGTTAACTGCACATGCTGTTTGGCACCAGAAGGATTTTAACGAGGTCATTGTGCATAAATAGCATTGTTAGCAGTGAGAGGACCCAAAATGCATGACTCCATGTACCTGCCTCCTCTCCACATCTCCAGAATGTTCCATTCATTCCCAGGAAATTCCTTGTTTATCTCATTGTATTATGAAAATACTCATGTAAGCACTTCAAGCATAAAGCATGAATTATTGGTATTTATTTATGCACCTTGGCATTTCTATCATTGCTTAAATTATTGGTATTTATTTATGCACATTGGGATTTCTATCATTGTTTAAATTATTGGTATTTATTTATGTACCTTGGGATTTCTATCACTGTTTAAATTATTGGTATTTATTTATGTGCCTTGGGATGTCTATCATTGCTTAAATTATAGGTATTTATGCACATTGGGATTTCTATCATTGTTTAAATTATTGGTATTTATTTATGCACATTGGGATTTCTATCATTGTTTAAATTATTGGTATTTATTTATGCACCTTGGGGATTTCTATCATTGTTTAAATTATTGGTATTTATTTATGTACCTTGGGATTTCTATCATTGTTTAAATTATTGGTATTTATTTATGTACCTTGGGATGTCTATCATTGCTTAAATTATTGGTATTTATGTACCTTGGGGTTTCTATCATTGTTTAAATTATTGGTATTTATTTATGTACCTTGGGATTTATATCATTGTTTAAATTACTGGTATTTATTTATTTATGTATCTTGGGATTTCTATCATTGTTTAAATTATTGGTATTTATGTATCTTGGGGTTTCTATCATTGTTTAAATTATTGGTATTTATTTATGTACCTTGGGTTTCTATCATTGTTTAAATTATTGGTATTTATTTATGTACCTTGGGATTTCTGTCATTGTTTAAATTATTGGTATTTATTTATATACCTTGGGATTTCTACCATTGTTTAAATTATTGGTATTTATTTATGTACCTTGGGATTTATATCATTGTTTGAATTATTGGTATTTATTTATGTACCTTGGGATTTCTATCATTGTTTAAATTATTGGTATTTATTTATGTACCTTGGGGATTTCTATCATTGTTTAAATTATTGGTATTTACTTATGTACCATGGGATTTCTATCATTATTTAAATTATTGGTATTTATTTATGTACCTTGGGATTTTTATCATTGTTTAAATTATTGGTATTTATTTATGTACCTTGGGATTTCTATCATTGTTTAACTTATTGGTATTTACTTATGTACCTTGGGATTTCTATCGTTGTTTAAATTATTGGTATTTATGTACCTTGGGATTTCTATCATTGTTTAAATTATTGGTATTTATTTATGTACCTTGGGGATTTCTATCATTGTTTAAATTATTGGTATTTATTTATGTACCTTGGGATTTCTATCATTGTTTAAATTATTGGTATTTATTTATGTACCTTGGGATTTCTATCATTGTTTAAATTATTGGTATTTATTTATGTACCTTGGGATTTCTATCATTGTTTAAATTATTGGCATTTATTTATGTACCTTGGGATTTCTATCATTGTTTAAATTATTGGTATTTATTTATGTACCTTGGGATTTCTATCATTGTTTAAATTATTGGTATTTATTTACGTACCTTGGGATTTCTATCATTGTTTAAATTATTGGTATTTATTTATGTACCTTGGGATTTTTATCATTGTTTAAATTATTGGTATTTATTTATGTACCTTGGGATTTCTATCATTGTTTAAATTATTGGTATTTACTTATGTACCTTGGGATTTCTATCATTGTTTAAATTATTGGTATTTATGTACCTTGGGATTTCTATCATTGTTTAAATTATTGGTATTTATTTATGTACCTTGGGGATTTCTATCATTGTTTAAATTATTGGTATTTATTTATGTACCTTGGGATTTCTATCATTGTTTAAATTATTGGTATTTATTTATGTACCTTGGGATTTCTATCATTGTTTAAATTATTGGTATTTATTTATGTACCTTGGGATTTCTATCATTGTTTAAATTATTGGTATTTATTTACGTACCTTGGAACTTCTATCATTGTTTAAATTATTGGTATTTATTTATGTACCTTGGGATTTCTATCATTGTTTAAATTATTGGTATTTATTTATGTACCTTGGGATTTCTATCATTGTTTAAATTATTGGTATTTATTTACGTACCTTGGGATTTCTATCATTGTTTAAATTATTGGTATTTATTTACGTACCTTGGGGTTTCTATCATTTTCTGCCATTCTCATCCTTTAAGATTTGGGCCCCTAGCTCTTTCTCACATTCCTTTCTTAATTCAGCTATCATTTTTCCATTCTCATTTCTTACCCAGTCCTTTCCCTTTGCATCGCCTATATTATTTCTGGGATTTCTGTACTCTGTCTCCATTCCTTGCTTGTCTTGCCCCACCTACTCTTAATGCCTTCAAATTACTACTCTAAATTTCCCTCCAGATGAATCTCTTCCCAACTTGTTCCAATTTCTTTAGCCTATGGCTTAATACTAGTTGGCATCAGTATTTCACTTTAGTTTGGTTTTTTTTGCTCCATCTCCATACCTCTGTCTTTTTCTCCCTTCCCTCTCTTACCCTACCTCTCTCAGTTAATATCACTCTTTGTTAGCAATGTCCCCATCCTTCATCAAGACATTTTTTGGAACTCCTTTTGCATCTCCTTTGTCTCTTGTAATTTTAGTTCTGTGCCCTCTACTTCTTACAGAACTTCTATTATTTCTCCCTGTTCACTCAGCTTTCCTTCCTTCTCTGCTATTCACCTGTTTCCATTCTGATTTATTGCCTACATCTACCATTCTCACTATGTTTACCACCATACATGTCTGTAAACTTTCCTTCAACCTGGGACCCCTAGTCTTCCCTTTTCTACCAGCCCTGTAACCATTTCCTAGGTGACTCTCAGCCTTCTATGCCCTCAGACAAACTCTGAATCGATTTGATTCATTTTTTCACTGTCATTTCCTGGTAAATTTCAAAATGTTTACCCCAGATTATATAAATTGGCATTTTACACATCTACAATACTTGTATCCACTGGTCTCTATCCATTTGTTATTGTCCCCCAGTTCCTCAACTGCTCTATCACTTTTTGATAGATGGTCTCATATGTACGTCTTAATACCCCTTCTATTGTACCTGTTAACCTCATCCCTAGATATTTTAACTCCCCTGTCCACATCTTTTCCTGCTGTCTGTTCTGCTTATCTCCTTCTTTCTTATTTATAGATATATATAGCTTCTTTTTTCCTTGATTCACTTTATATCCTAATTATTCCCCAAATCCTTCTAGACTGTCCCACCACTCTTGCATTTTCTCTATGCTTTTTTAATGTTATAAATTATTGTCTTCATATAATGATATCTTATATTCCATATACCCCCACTGATATCCTCTTATCCCAGCTCTGCTTATGGTTTCTGCCTTGGGTTCAATATACAGAGCAAACAATAGTGGAGATGTGGACCAATCCTGTCCAGTTCCCCTATCAATTACTATCTTCTCTAATAACCTCTTTCTTATTTTCACCCTTGCTCCTTTATATATGTATCTCCAGTCATATGTATCCACCTCTCTGGGATCCCTCCCCTTTCTGCAATTTCAAACAGATACTTTAATTCAATCATTTCAAAAGCCTTTTCTGCATGTAGGGATATTAACACCAGCTCTTGTACCATCTTCTGGGCATCCTGTATTAATAAAAAAGTGTTAACCAAATGTTCAGCCATTTTTTTTCTTCCCACAAATCCTATTTGATCCCCAGATATTAAGTCTGGCAGCATTCTTCCTAATTGTTCAGCTTACATTAACATAAAGCACTTATAATAATGAGTTAATACTAATACTGGCCTATATGATGCCAGTAGCTTTGGGTCTTTACCCTCCTTATATATGACTAATATCACTCCCTCTTTCCAGGATTGGGGGGTCTTATTTCCATGATCTTATTAAATATCTTCACCCATCTGTTTACTATCTCTTCCTCCTGTGATTCCCAGAATTCAATGGGACGTCCATCGGTACCTGGTGATTTCCCTCTTGCCATCTTATTCCACACACTAAGAATATCCTGTCTTTTTATTTAGATGATTCAACACGTATGTGCCACACATCCTCGGTGACTGCTGTCCAAACAGAATATTGGAATACTTTCTGCTCTCTGTAAACTTAACTGGCTTATTCTAAATTATACTTAATGTCAACAATATTAAATGCATTATTATATTGCAATAATTCCAGAGCCTTGGCTCAAAATCCATCCTTAAACTCTCTTTTAGTAACACATTAAATGAAGGGGTTACTTAATACTGGTACATGGGTTGAATACAGATGATAAGCATATATCTGTGTCCCAAATTAAACAGTTGATCATAAAGGCAAACCAAAAACTAGGATTATTAAGCAATGCTAGGACCTTCCCAGTCATCTAAACATGGACTTAAACATCCCTGCATTCTTTTTTTGCCCTACTTGTTATGTGTCTCTTACACTTCTCCCAAACTAGAATCTCTACACACCAGAAACTTAAACAATATTATAATAAAACTGCTAATTCTGCTACTGGTGCAACTTCCACATTCCACCACTGTAATACCTTACCCACTCAAAACTAGTTTAAATCACCATACTTCCTTTCATAAACCAAACAATGCCTCACAGGTTACTATATGCTGCAAAATACTCTGAAATGGAAGATATACTACACTGGTAGATCCTTTTCGGGAGTAAGGAGTGCACAAGTGTCTCTTTAGTTGGCCTTGTCATTTAAAGTACAGTGGCATGGGTAAATGCACCATAACAGTAGATGTTTGAATAACTGCTGCTCTGGTGGCAAAGAAGGATAAAGCCCTAACTACTGCCCAGGCAATCTGAGTTTGATTAGCAGTTGAGGTGACTAATGGAGCACCAGGGAGGGATGGGTGTAACCATCCCGGGGTTGATTGAGCAGGTCCATGGGTGCCCACAGAGACAATCCTTGGTGGAGGCTGAGGACATCATAAGGTAGGCATGTCTACAAGAGGGGTTTAAAGGGTAGCGATATGGCTGAGATGCTGCAGAGGTGAGGGAAAATGCCACACATCTCCATTGCGCTCCCGCCCCTGCAAGCTAAACCATGGACTCACAAATAGGAGGAGGGATTGAAATGGGTAGGGAATAAAGTAAAAATACCACCCCCCCCTTGAACAGATGCACAGATGAGTACAGCCCCTAGATGTCTTGTTTTGTTACTCCCCACCCCAGCAATACACTGGATTAAGTCGATGGGTGGGGATCAGCAGCTGGAAGACCTGGCATGGACAGGTACTTGGGTTCTAGTCTAGTGGAAGGATGAACGGAGGAGGTGGGAGCAAAAAAAATGTTTCAATAACTGAAGTATTGGACCAGGAGTTCATAAAACAATTAGATATTAGCAAAACACAGACATTAAACTCCTGACAGGCCAGAAACTTTCAACATTCATACATCCCTAGGATCATATGCATGCAGTCTCAAACAGCAGCAAGTAAGTGGACCTACCTATGGGAAGCAGTGTGCAGTGTGGACTATTTTGTTCTTTTTTGTGCACAGGAAAAGGCAAAGAGAGAGAGATATCTTACCAGACAATGTTCTAAAGGAAGGCTATATAATCCAAAAAGGAGCTATCGTACCAGGCAGGATTGTAGGCTATGTAAGCCAAAAAGGAGCTATCTTACCAGTCAATGCTCTAAAGAAATGCTGTGTAAGCCAAAAAGGAGCTATCTTACCAGTCACTGCTCAAAAGGAATGCTATGTAAGCCAAAAAGGAGCTATCTTACCAGTCACTGCTCTAAAGGAATGCTATATAGGCCAAAAAGGAGCTATCTTAGCAGACAATGCCCTAAAGGAATGCTATGTAAGCCAAAAAGGAGCTATCTTACCAGTCACTGCTCTAACGGAATGCTATGTAAGCCAAAAAGGAGCTATCTTAGCAGACAATGCCCTAAAGGAATGCTATGTAAGCCAAAAAGGAGCTATCTTACCAGTCAATGCTCTAAAGAAATGCTGTGTAAGCCAAACAGGAGCTATCTTACCAGTCAATGCTCTAAAGAAATGCTGTGTAAGCCAAAAAAGAGCTATCTTCCCAGTCACTGCTCTAAAGGAATGCTATGTAAGCCAAAAAGGAGCTATCTTATCAGTCACTGCTCTAACGGAATGCTATGTAAGCCAAAAAGGAGCTATCTTAGCAGACAATGCTCTAAAGGAATGCTGTGTAAGCCAAAAAGGAGCTATCTTACCAGTCACTGCTCTAAAGGAAGGCTATGTAAGCCAAAAAGAAGCTATCTTACCAGTCACTGCTCTAACAGAATGCTATGTAAGCCAAAAAGGAGCTATCTTACCAGTCACTGCTCTAACGGAATGCTATGTAAGCCAAAAAGGAGCTATCTTACCAGTCACTGCTCTAAAGGAATGCTGTGTAAGCCAAAAAGGAGCTATCTTACCAGTCACTGCTCTAAAGGAATGCTATGTAAGCCAAAAAGGAGCTATCTTACCAGTCACTGCTCTAACGGAATGCTATGTAAGCCAAAAAGGAGCTATCTTACCAGTCACTGCTCTAACGGAATGCTATGTAAGCCAAAAAGGAGCTATCTTACCAGTCACTGCTGTAAAGGAATGCTGTGTAAGCCATAAAGGAGCTATCTTACCAGTCACTGCTCTAAAGGAATGCTGTGTAAGCCAAAAAGGAGCTATCTTACCAGTCACTGCTCTAACGGAATGCTATGTAAGCCAAAAAGGAGCTATCTTACCAGTCACTGCTCTAACGGAATGCTATGTAAGCCAAAAAGGAGCTATCTTACCAGTCACTGCTCTAATGGAATGCTATGTAAGCCAAAAAGGAGCTATCTTACCAGTCACTGCTGTAAAGGAATGCTGTGTAAGCCATAAAGGAGCTATCTTACCAGTCACTGCTCTAAAGGAATGCTGTGTAAGCCAAAAAGGAGCTATCTTACCAGTCACTGCTCTAAAGGAATGCTATGTAAGCCAAAAAGCAGCTATCTTACCAGTCACTGCTCTAACGGAATGCTATGTAAGCCAAAAAGGAGCTATCTTACCAGTCACTGCTCTAATGGAATGCTATGTAAGCCAAAAAGGAGCTATCTTACCAGTCACTGCTCTAAAGGAATGCTGTGTAAGCCAAAAAGGAGCTATCTTACCAGTCACTGCTCTAAAGGAATGCTGTGTAAGCCAAAAAGGAGCTATCTTACCAGTCACTGCTCTAAAGGAATGCTATGTAAGCCAAAAAGGAGCTATCTTACCAGTCACTGCTCTAACGGAATGCTATGTAAGCCAAAAAGGAGCTATCTTACCAGTCACTGCTCTAAAGGAATGCTGTGTAAGCCAAAAAGGAGCTATCTTACCAGTCACTGCTCTAACAGAATGCTATGTAAGCCAAAAAGGAGCTATCTTACCAGTCACTGCTCTAAAGGAATGCTGTGTAAGCCAAAAAGGAGCTATCTTACCAGTCACTGCTCTAACAGAATGCTGTGTAAGCCATAAAGGAGCTATCTTACCAGTCACTGCTCTAAAGGAATGCTGTGTAAGCCAAAAAGGAGCTATCTTAGCAGAAAATGGTCTGAACTCCCATCAGGCATCCTTTATGTTCATGATGCACTATTTTGGGTCAATAAACTCACTGGTTTCTTTCAAAGTAGCCAGTTCTAGTGGCAAACTATAAACAGGATTAACTTTTGCAAGAGAATAAACTGTGAAAATGGCAATACAAAATAAAGTTACATTTCATCACAACCTTCAGTCAGCTTGTCACATTCACAAGTACAACTGAAAATATGCACAAAACATCACAGTTTTCTTGTATAGTTTAACAGCCTCTCTCTGCATTGCACCATCATGAACGGATCCAGTAACAAAACTGAGAGTCTTTAGCACAATACAGTATCAAAGTAGCAGTGAGAGTTCTGGGAAACAGCCCACCATATCTCAGCACAAAGGATTAACTGTCTCTGACCAAGTCAGCTGTGATGCAGTGGTTGGATACTAATGTTTATCCAATTCAACAGAGGTGACCTTCAGTTTCTGCTCTGCAACTGCCTCCTTTGGTAAATGTGATCATTCTGCAGGACTCTCATCTCACAGCCATCTGCCTCAGCCTTAAACAGTCTCTCTCTCTCTTCATGAATAATTCCACACATGCACAGCCCAAATTCCTCTGGGCTTCCCAGTGACGTTTGCCATCTTGAGTTCACCATTTCTTTAAATAAGGCAGGTAACCTCTCAAATAATTTAAGCTTTAAGCTTGAACATGCTAACTGAAAGGGTCTGAGCCCCAAAATTCTGCTTCAGTTTCAAGGATCTTGCATTAGCCTTCCCAAGTGCTTTTATATCCACTAAGTTCTCCTCTTTCTGGCCTGAATTAATGCCACAGTGCCTGAAATAACCTACCTCTGCACTGCTTGATGTACCTGCTGAGGAGGTTCCTGGTAGAGACCCCACACTATGTTATGAATGAACCACAGCTTGAACCCACCATCTGGAATATATGTAGACCCTCAACGGGCCATCCACATTGTGGAAGAGAGCACCAGAGCAATATTGTACTCAAATCAAATGGGGTTAATGCTAGGGCCAACCAACACAGCTTGACATTCCCTTCTTTTTGCTAATGAAGCCACCAGGGAGGGGAAGACAGGGAGTGGGATGTGTTATCATAGTGAATTCCCTGCCAGCAGGTAATAGCAGAGTGAGACTAAGGTCCACAAGATGGTAAAACATTCTCTTTCAGTGATGAAGTACTTAGCTTCTGCCTGTATTAAGCTTTGTACTAAGATAATATACCACAAGTTCCTTGCTACCCTCCAAGCTAAACTCTGAGGCAGCAGTTTAGTCAATAAAGGGCCAGGAGAAGTCAGGGAACAATGGGACCATCTCTGCACACAGGCATTACTTAAGCTTCTAGAAAAATTCTTCAGACTCAGGGGTTGACCTGACTCGCTCTGTCAACCTTCCCTTAGTGAGGCTGGTAAGGGAGCATGCTATATGGGAAAAATCTGGAATAAATTTCCAGCAGCATTCTGCCAAGCCTAGAAAGGGCCTTACTTGTTTCCTGGCTTAGCAACAGGCCAATTCCTAGCAGCTCCTAGTGTCTCTTTTTGAGGCTTTATTAGGCCTCGTCATATTAGATATCTGAAGTATCTCACCTCGGTCATGTCTATTTTACTCACAGAGGTATTAAAATTCATTTGTACTGGATTCAGTGAATTAAGCACTGCCTGCATCTTAGGGAGATGGGAATCCCAGTCGTCTGAAAGGATGACATCATCCAGGTAGGCTAGAGACTAAATGGCTTGGCATAAAAACACCCTTTAGGGTTGTTAGCCTTGAAATCAATTATGAATTTGTAATCTGCTCTTCTCACCAGTGTATCTTTTCCTCTTATTTGTACTTCCTTCAAGACTTTCTGGACATTTCTTTGGTATATTTGTTCAACTTGGCCCTTTCTGGTTATCTAACCTTGTAATTAACCTGATTCATTCACTGTGATCAGTGATCTCATACCTTGTAATTAACCTGATTTATTCACTGGGATCAGTGATCTCATATCTTGTAATTAACCTGATTTATTCTCTGTGATCAGTGATCTCATACCTTGTAATTAACCTGATTTATTCACTGTGATCAGTGATCTCATACCTTGTAATTAACCTGATTTATTCACTGGGATCAGTGATCTCATACCTTGTAATTAACCTGATTTATTCACTGTGATCAGTGATCTCATACCTTGTAATTAACCTGATTTATTCACTGGGATCAGTGATCACATACAATCCTCGCCGTGTAACAATGATTTTGTTTGCAAAGGGAGGGATGAGAATCAGAAGTTCATCCACAACCCAAAACTCTGTGTCCTGAGTATTCATCCACAACCCAAAACTCTGTGTCCTGAGTATTCTTCTTACATACAACCTGTTGGCTCACGTGCGCTCTTTCCATGTGTTTTTACACAATCTGCATTAAATCCTTCCTGAAATACCCTGTAACACTTCTAAAAGGTGTTCTCACCTCTTCCCACATATGTTTTACTATATTTAAAACTCTGTGGGGGTCTTCTGCCATATAACAACTTCAAAGGACTAAATTTCATGGAAGCTTGTGAACCTCTCAAATTCTGAACATTAAGTAAGATTGTAGTTGGCCCCAGTCTTTCCTCTCTTTCTGAATAATTTGTCTATACAGTTTAGGTCCCAGCAGCTGCTGAACAATGTCACCTCTCTCATTACCTACCCTAAACAAAAGATCCTTCTCCCATTCACAATTGTCCCTGACGTTGCCTCTTATGTTTGCCCTGTCCTTGGTAAATCATGGACAGTTACAGCTGGTCAGTAATGCTGGGCATTAGAGTTTCTTACTTCTTATTGTTCACAAAATGCTTTTTGTGATACAAAACCTGTTGTGTTATTAATGTTTTAGGAGACTTAGAGTTATATTTAAAAAGCATCCCTGGTGTTTAGTGTTCCCTAATATTACAGGCTTTGCTCATTAGTCTTGAGAAAATTGAGAGGCATGGTAGTACCCACCCCCACTTACACAAACACACACATGCGCACCTGAGTGCACATATACACAAACACACACACACACACACACACACACACACACACACACACACACACACACACACACACACACACACACACACACACACACACACACACTCACTATTTGGGGACACATATGCAGAGACACTCACCTACTCTACCTGTCCCCTAACTAGGCCCTGGCTACAACCACTCAGGTGGATGCACACAAACACACACACACACACACACACACACACACACACACACACACACAGTCATCAGAGACCACTCATACATCTGCAGGCATGCACCCACTCTGCAACACATACACACACTCACACCCCTCACCACCACCACTACCTCTCCACCAAAATCCCCAACACTTACCTGCAACATGGTCTCACCCACAATCAGAAGTATTGGATGAATGTAGCATTTTGTCTGTGTTAATTAACATGTCTAGCTATCCAAATTTATATACCCAAGAAAATTTCTGAATTACTCTGGTACATAAATCACTTCCCACAGGCATTTCCATTGGAGAACACATGGATAATTACTATAGCCCACTCCTCTTGACTGCCTTATTAACATTTAGCACACCCCTGGAGACAGTCCCCTCATAGTGATTTTACTGACTATGTAGAATGATTTTAAAGGGCCTCTATATGGTTCTGATAGATCTACTGCCAATGGTTTTTCCATCCATATTCGGACTTAACATTGGCAGTAGCCATTTCTGAATCACAGCCTTAATCTTGAGTGGCCATTTTGTTCTGTCACTAGGAAGATTTTCATCTAAAGCCCATTTCCCATTTCTGCCAAAGGCAATATTTGTACTGCATAACTGTCCATTAGCTGTTAAGATTACACACAGATCTGACTAGATTTGATCTTATGGATTATTTATGTATTTTATTTATTTTTCCTTTGTTTGACTAGGTTAGTCCCACTAGGCTAGTTGTTTCTTTTCAGGGGAGACCAGATGTGGTATATATACTACTACCAGGAAAATTTAGCCAATGCATTAGGGAACTTCCCTTACTTATTATTGTTGTAAGTGGGAACTATTTTGGAGGGGCACTTCTTTTTTCTGTTCCAGGTGCAGATGTGGCCAAGAAAAACAGGGAGAAAGATAGAGAGAGAAGGAGATGATGGCGTGGTGAAAGAAGTGGAGGAGAAAGCAAATATCAAGACCAAAGAATGCGTGCAGGATTCTGAGGAAATGTTTCAAAGAAATCTGTTTGATGGAGATGACTTGGCAAATTATAGCGTATAATTGCAACCCTCCAGTCAGGAGGGTTGCGGGATGATTTACTTAAAGAAATGGTGGTGCAGAGTGAGCAGAAAATGAAGGAGATGTTTCCTAGGGGACATTATGGAGAAAATACAAAAGGAGGATGCAGAGACAATGCTGAGGGATAGTGGTGAGTTGGAAAAGAAAACATATGCAGAGAAAGTAAAAGAAGGCAAAAGTGGAGTAACAGAAAAGATGGCAGAAGTAAATGTAAAATGGAAGTACATGGTAAGGATTCAAAGTAAAGACAAAGAAACGGGGAGAAATAAAGCGTGGGACAATTTTATAGCTCCTTTGTGTGTAAAGCCACATAAGTTAAGAGCATTTATTGGGAGGGTGGCCTAATGGTTAAGGTGTTTACCTTACAAACACAAGGTGCAGTGTTTGAGTCTCACAAAGGATAATTGGCTAGGCTTAAAATGGCTTGCAAGGGTAGTTAGCTTAGTACTAACCTATGAACTAACAAAGAGACATTTTGTGACATTATATTTGAGACTGTTTTTTTCAATGGAAATTTTTCTTGGAGAATATGAAAAAAAAAAGACTGTTACCCATGGAATCTTTATGTGATAAAAGCATTTAACAGGAAAACAAAAAAGAAGATTTCATGTACAATTTCAAACAGAGGAAGAAAAAGAGATTTGAAAGGACATTTGAAAGCTTTATGTAAAGAAGTACTGGACATTGCAAATGTTTATGACAAAAGGGGTTTATGGACTGGTGGCTGGGATTGTAATATTGTGTTAAAAATAGAAATAAAAAAGTATACATATACCACGCATGATAAATTTGGAGGGGAGTAGGGGTGTTGTAAAATACTGGGGGCAACCTAGAACATGTTTCTTTTGTAGAAAAGGACATTTAATAAGTAACTGTGACAAAAGAAAATGTTATATTTGTGGGAAAAGGACGTGATGCAAAAAATGTGAATTGAAATGTTATAAATGTAACAAAATTGGACATTTATGGACAGATTGTAAAAATGAAAACAGTACAGAAAAAGAACAAAGAAAAGAAATTTTAAATGTTGTCAAAACAGAAGAAAATTAGATGAGAAAAAAGTAATAAAGAGGACATAGAAGAAGGTTTTGAAATAAGTGATGAAGAAGGCATAAACTCCAAAAATGAAAACCACAAGGACCAGCACTCTGAATCTCATAAAACCAATTTAATAAACAACGTAAAAAAGCGAAAAGATTCACGTTTCCCACTACAGTCTTCCATAAAGGGCTACGCAATGTAAAGGAATCCAGTGGAGTCAATTCCATAACGTAAACAGGCATTTATTAAGCGCTTTTGTCTCTCTGCATAGAGAGACTTCAACAGAATAAAAACAATTGTACAGAATACCTCTTAAATAGTAAAATGAATACAAATGCAATTAACAGATCCACCTTTAAATGGTTCAGTTAAGCAATTGTTAATTTGTCTTGTTAAAACTGACCAGTATTGTTACAACTATAAAATTATTAATTTATATACTAAAATGATATTATTATAATTCTAAGGCTTATAAAAAGCAGCAATAAAAACATTAAAAAAATGAAAGGTGGATAAGCGCTTTTGGAAAGTTCTTCCTTCATCAAATCGACCATAGTACGTATTTCCTGCCTTTCAAATGCATCCATAACCAATGAAAATCAGTGAGGGAGCCTACGCCCATGCAGCACCAGTTTTAAAGTCATTTAGTCCTGGGAACCAGTCATCTCTGAGTTCCACTAAACAATAAACCTCTGTTCTCTCAGTATAATTTATCAAATCACCACCCCCTACAATTCTTCTGAACGTGTAGCACCATAAATGAAAAGTGATGTTCAGAATTAACCTTTATGAGATTAAAAAGTGCATTATGTTTCACCTTTAATCAGATATCACTAAGGTGCTGCAAAATCTGATCTTTTAAACAACGATTCATTTTTCCTACTTAGAAACATAAACATTGAATACATCTAACTAAATAAAATAACATTTTTTTTGTCTGGCAGTTCACATATAAATGAGGGTAGTAAGCCTTCAGTGATACAGGATGTTTAAATTCATTGTCAGAACTTATTGAAGTACAGGCTTTACAATGTCTGCAGGGAAAAGTACAAGTTCTTGCAGTTAATTGTGGGCATAAGCCCGCAGAAAAAAGATTTCTACACAATAATCTGTTAAAATTAATGTTATTTTTTAAAGTAAAAAATGGGGATACCCCTACTATTTTTCTGATATCCTCATCAAGTAACAAAATCTTCCAGTTGTTACTAATAATATTACAAATTTGTTTAGTATCACTGCTATATCTTAAATTCACATGTAGTTTATGGCTGTCATCTTTAGTTCTCTGTTCCATTACATAAAGCTGTTTTGGTTCATATCTCCTAAAGAACCATGGTTCACCATGAGTTTTCCTCAATTCCTTATTTTCTGCTAGAATATGTTCAGCCTCTTTCTTATTATAACCAGTCTCACAAAACGTGAAGTCAATGAAGCAATTTCTTTGAAAAAAGATTCATCAGCTGAACAAAGTCTAGATATCCTTAATGCTTGTCCCTTTATAATGTTAGTAAAGATGTATCTTGGGTGCATACTGTCAAAAGCTAACAACATTTTTTCCAGCATTCCTTCTGAAACACTGAAGTGTCTATATGATGGTCTGGTTGCAAAGTTAGTTTGACATCTAGAAAATTAATATATGTGTATCATGTGTGTACAGTGAATCTTAGAAAAGGAGTGCTCCTTTCAAGGTATTGAACAAAATGGTTAAGTTCTTCCATGTCATTCATCCAAAGGAGAAAAAGATCATCCACAAACCTTCGATGAAATATAATATTGTTTCTCCATCCATTGGCCTCAGTAAATATTACATGATGTTCCCGTGGGCCAAGACCAAGTTTGCATAAGAGTTCGGACATGGCGTACCCATGGCAACTCCTTAATGTTGCCAGTAATATTGTTCTTGGAAGACAAAGATATTATTGTTCAAGAGTAACTGCAAAAGTAGACAAATGGGATGTATAGTAAACATATCGAATAAAAATGTTCCTTCAAAACATCTGTAATGGCTTTCATGCCATATTCATTAGCAATAACAGTGAATAAACTGTTTGCAGCCAGAGTCACATATATACATTTTCTCCCAGTATAGGAATCTAAAAACCCAGGAAGTGATAGCAAAAAAATGAGACGTGTCTTTCAATACCATATGTGCTTTAGTTAAGGCAACTTTCAACTTTCTTTCAAGCCATATAGATAGGGGTTCAGCACCCCACCCATTACCAGAAACAATGGGTGCAGAGGAGGGTCTTTAGCATTCTTGTGAATTTTAGGTAAGCCATTAAAAATTGGAACAATAGGATGCTCTATTGTAAAAAAACAGGTACATATCTTCAGTTATTATTTGACTCTGAAAAAAGTCATCCGAATTGTTCTTAACATTTCTAATAATTCCAGTTACATTACCGGTATTGATCATTACGTATGTGGAATCTTCTTTAAGCAGATCCTTCATCTTCTTTATATAATGCCTTCTGTCCATTACTACCACCGCTCTTCCTTTATCAGCTTGCCTTATTATTACACCCCAATTTGCAATCAAATCCTTGAGAACTTTCCTTTCTTCCATGGTGAGATTATAAAAATTCTGTTTGTGTCTAGAGTAAATACATTTACTAATATCATTTTCACATATTTTTAGAAAAGTTTCCACAATAAGGTGCAGAGGTGGCATAAATGTACTCTGCTTCTTTAAAACAGTATCCACTGTCAACGTTGCATTTACAAACATATTTTTCAAAAAAATATTTCTTCCAATTAATTTTAAATCAATAATAACAGCATGTAAATGTGATGGTGCAGCAGGCACAAATGTTATTCCCCTAAGGACACTATATTGTGCATGAGATAACTCAAATTGTGAGATATTAAATGCTAATTTGTCTTCATCAGCACTCAGAGATTTTTCTTCTTTTCCTCCCCCTGCTGCTCGCTCGTACTCATTCATCCAATATCTTGACTTTTACTGGCAGTTTGGGAAAAAACATTTTCATAGTGTTGTTTATCTTAGGTCTGGCCCCTAAATTATTGATATCAGATGTATTCACATCCCTACTATCAATATTATTATCTTGTGCAAGTCCATTACCAGACGTGTTTGTCTCAGTGCTCATCTGCCTTTTAGATTTAGTAAAATCAAAAATTGCAGTCTCTCTTTAATTCTCTTTAATTATAGGTGTGTCACATCATTCATCAGCATTCTCTAAATTAGCAGAAGTGACGTGGTGTTCAAGGTTATGTTTCAAAGTTGTAGAACCATGTGCATCTTCAGATGCTTTCTTGTTCATGGTCTCCCCATTATTGCATTTGTTTGTTGGCCAGACAAAGATGTTACCCAACTTGAAATCATGAAAATCCCTTTGTAGTTTTCTAGTTTTAATTTGTTAAAGTTTTGAGTCATAAGCCATTACTGAATACAGAAACTGATCTAGTTTTAAGAGGTAGAACTCATTAGGGAATCGTCTCTATTTCATTTTTTCCTCAACCTCTTGTACTAGTTGCTTTTCAGTGGGTTCAAAGAAGTCAATTAGCAGATGCATATAATTAAAACTTGTATCTAAATTCAAATGCTGCCACCCAGCCAAAAGTTCTGGATACATATCTCCATATGTAGGCACACACAAAATGTGTAAGCCACGAGGTACAACTTTAAAATGTAAATATGCCTCAAGATGCAACCTTTGCCACTGTATACATTTTGGCCTGTACAAAACACCCTCTAATTCAGTTAGTAGATGTTTAAATGACTCACCATCAGCATCTGGTTCATAGTCACATATAAAGTCAGTATTAAAATCCAGTTTCATTAACGAATTGTAGTCTGCAATTGCTGGCCTCTTCACTCTTACTTTAACGTATCTTGTTACAGGAGTCACAGGTCGGTAATCCAGTTCAGTTTGGTTAACATTGGACTCAGCCAAACATTCAGTCTGATTCTCATTATATTCAGCCAAACGATCTGTCAGAGCCACACTATAACAATGAAAATCCAAAGAATAAAAAAATTCAGATGAGAACCAGAACAGCTTTATGTAATAGAATGGAGGCCTAAAGATGACAGCCGTAGACTACGTGTGAATTTATGATACAGAAGTGATACTAAACAAATCTGTAATATTATTAGTAACAACTGGAAAATTTTGTTACTTGATGAAGACATCAGAAAAATAGTAGGGGAATCCCCATCTTTTACTTTCAAAAATAGCATGAATTTGAAGAGATTATTGTGTAGAAATCTTTCTCTTGCGGGCTTATGCCCAGAATTAACAGCAAGAACTGGTACTTTTCCCTGCAGACATCGTAAAGCCTGTACTTCAATAAGTTCTGACAATGAATTTAAACATTCTGAATCTTTGAAGGTTTATTACCCTCGTTTATATGCAGACTGTCAGACAAAAAATATTATTTATTTAGCTAGATGCAGCCAGTTTTTATGTTTCTATATAGGAAAAATCAATTTTCATTTAAAAGATCAGATTTTACAGCAGTTTAGTGATATCCAATTAAAGGGGAAACATAATATTCTTTATAAACACATAAAGAATAATCCTGAACATCACTTTTCATTTATGGTGCTACGTTTTCAGAATGACAACTAGGGTGGTGGTTTCAAAAATTATACTGAGAGAACAGAATTTTACTGGATACAGGAAATTCCAGTTGGCAGGTTTCCGGGACTAAATTGTCTTATGCCTTTAAAACTGGTGTTGCATGGGATGTAGGCTCCCACATTGAATTTGATTGGTTATGGGTCTATTTAAAAGGAAAAAATATATACTATGGTTGATCTGATGAAGGGAGAACTCCCAGAAAGTGCTTATCCACCTTTCATTTTTTAATGTTTTTATTGCTGCTTTTTAACATTGTTTATTAAATTGGTTTTCATTTTTGGATTTTATCATTTGTTCTGCCACATCGTACCTTTGATTCTCATTGGGATGCTTTATTCTTAAGAAGTCATAAACTAGGATGTAATAAAAGGGAGAAAGAATTCTATTGGTAAAATGATAAAAGGCAGAAAATAAAAGGATAGGTACAAAAGAAAAAAAGAAAGGAAATGGATGAAAAAGAATATATACAGCTAAAGATTGGTGCATGGTATAATAGTCAAGGTGTTTGACAGACACAAAGTACGGTGTTTGATTCTCACATTTGGAAAGGAAATTGGTTAGGCTTAGATTGGCCTATTAAGAAAGCTAGCTTAGTAATTAGCTATTAACTTGTGAAGCTACTGAAAAGGAAATTTGGGAAATGGCAGATGTTCTGGAATAGCTGTATTCTGTACAAATACAGTAAACATATTAGGTGTAACTTTAGCAAAATGTGAAGATTAACCATTGTAGATTTAAAATGGAAAGAACAAGTATATAGAATTATAACATTATATGCTTACACTAACTGTAAAAAAAGGGAAAGCTTATTTCATCAGATTTTAGACCGTGCAGTGATAAATATGAATATTATAATAACAGGAGACTTTAATTGTGATTTAGGAGGCAAGCGTAAATAGAAAAGAAATGATATAAGAAGAATGTTAGATGTTATAAGATGTGGTAAGTTAAAACTTTGGAGCAAAATTTCTTGGACATACAAAAGGGGTATGTATAGAAGTGAAATATATTATTTTATAGTATCAGATGTTTTAGTTATAGGAGTAGGGAAGGTAGTTGAAACAAGATTTCCTGATCATCTTGCAATATGACTAGAGATGAAAGAAAATAAGGAATATATAAAAATAGGCAAAAGAATAAAAAGGATAAATGAGAAAACATGGAATGAAGAAGGAAGGAGATCAGTAATAAAGTTATAGAAAGATCATATTACTATGAGAATATTTTATAAATGTTGGTCAGAATGGTGGATAATATTTAAGGAAAAAATTTTAAAAAATGTTTTTTTACAGTGGCAATATGATGTGAGAAAAGTAGAGAAAGCAAAATATAAAAGAACATTTAATGATGCATTGGAAGATTTAGAACATAAGGATAGAAAGTATTTTGACAAAGAAAAAGAATTATATGAAAGAAATCAATAAAAATACAAGAATTGTTATATAAGGAAAGAAATTTTTACAACAAAAATAGAGAAGTATCAAGTTAATCAGATTAGTAAAGGGAGATGGTAGTGCAATCAGAGAAAAAAAATGTAAAAGGAGAAAGAAAAAATGCAGGGAAAGATTATGAATAGTGCAGTACAACATGTAGTAATAAAGTAAAAATACTTGTAAATGGATGGTTAAGACAAGTGGCACATATGAAGAGTGGTGTAAGACAGGGATGTCCAATGAGCTGTATACTCATTGCATTAGATATGAATGTGATAGCATGTGAAATAAATTACAAAATACAGGAGGCTGAGCATATAACACCTGAGGGGTTAAGAATTCCAGTTCTGCTAACATAAGCAGATGACATTATAATAATTGCAAAAAGCAAAATTTGGATAACAAAAGTAATAATTTGCACAAATGAGTGTTTAGGGATGATTAGGGATGGCTTAAATAAAGAGAAAGTAAAGGTTTAGGTGATGTAGTAAATAGGGTAAATATTTCACATTGAATGAAATTTCTGTGTTAGGTATAAAGTTTGGGAATAAAGATGTAAGCAGAATTTAATGGGAAAAAATAGAAGAAATAAAGCAAACTCTTTTCTGGAGAACATATAAATTATCATAAAAAAGGTTTATTTAATAACTCCAATAGTGTTGGGGGGAAAAGCACACTTAGCAAGTGTTTTTATGTTGCCAACAGTATTTGAAAAGGAATTATTGCAGATATTTTTTTTTCATTTATATGGGGTTCTAGATTAAACCCAGTAAAAGGAGGAGTTCCGTATGTCAATAAAGAGGAAGGAGGTGTAGGGTTAATTAACACCGGTAGTATATGCTGCTTCATTAAGTTTGTACAAAGTGTTTAAGTGGATAAATGAAAAAGATAAGAGATTAGTAGTAAGACTATAAAAATATAAGTATGATAAACGTTGGGGTACTGTAAAAAATTGCTAAAGAGAAAATGACTGTTAAGTGAAGAAATAGAATCTTTTGTGGAAAATAAATATTGATGATATAGAAAAAGGTACAAAAGTAAGGTATAAAAAATAATGATAAAACATTACTATGTAAAACTGTGGGAAAATCCTACAGATGAAAAATTAAAGTTATGAAAACAAGAAACAAATGGTGCAATTGGGAAGTAGAATTTGTAGAATTTCAAGATTTTTTTGTGGAGACTGGCAATAGATAAATTGCCAGTAAAAGGAAATATGCCATAGAAAAAGAAAAGTGATAGAATGTATTTGTCATGAAGAAGAAATGACGGAACATGTGTTTTTGAAATGTAAAAGGGTAAAACAGTTATGAGAAAAATTGTGTAAGGAAGATTTTTGGAAGATATAAAAGAATTGGATAAAATAAACATGGATATGATTAAATATGGATATTATCAGAATAGAAATAAATTATATATTAAAAGAGTAGATAAAAAGCAATTTTATGTTATATGGGTTATATGGAATGAAAGAATAAATGCAATTATGTTTAATGGTAAATGGATTTTAGCAACAATATTAAGTAAAATCAGATGGTGGTTATGGAAAAAGTAGTGGGGGGTCTAAAAGAGATAAAAAGTTTAGCATGATTGTAAGGGAAATTATGAATATATGTACACAGATTTGTATATTTATATATTTGTACATATGTAAATATTTTGTAAATAAGAGTTATTTTTATACAAATAAAGGACCCCTACTCTTTTCAATAGGTGCCATGAGATATTTTACATCCACCTGATCTACCACCAACTCAAGCAGATGAGGCATTGGTTTAATGCCTCATCTGAAGGACAACACACTCAGGAATGCAGCACACCCTATTATGCTGCACTACAGTGTCAGTAATTGATCTACCTGGTGTGAGAATAGAACCCATAGCCTTCTGCACCAAAGGTAAGTGTGCAACCTGTTGTACCACTGACACAACTTGGAATATATGCTGGAAATTAAGTTTTGTCATATTTTGTGGTATAACATTAACAATATTATGAACCATTTGTGTACTGATTTCAAATCAGTGAGTTGCTAATGGACTAACCTTTTTCCTGCTTGGAGAGGGTGGTAGGTTTGAATATTTAATGGAATGAACTGACAGTGGTTGTTATCAAAGGACTTTGCTTTCTAGGCAGGACTTTGCTACTGTTAGTATTTTTGGTTTTAAACTTCCATACCTGCTGTTTTTTCTAGCTCTGTCTTTTTCATGTCTGCATTTTTGCTGCCTTTTTTGCTTATAGAAGCCACAGGAGTGTGTGGGGATGTTTGTAACTGAGCCAGCACCCTGTAAAATGTGATTTTTTTTTCTTTAGAGAGAATAGCTTTGACTCAGATTCACTGGAGATGAAAACACCTGGGTCCTCCAAAGAAGGAAGAATGGAAATAACTGTCAAAGGCTTAAGCATGTCAAGCTTTAGCAGTTCAGCATATCTCTTTCTATGGGAAGGTAATTCTTTGAAACCCCAGATAAAATGTTATTTCATCAAAGTTAATATGCAATCAGACTAGACAATCTTTGGAGAGAGCCAGAAACAGAAAATGGATCCCTCATCCTCAGAGTCAGTTCTAATCTAAGTAGGGATTCAATGTGATGTGAATAAGCAAGGGATTCTTCACCTTCCACTAAACTGGGCAAAGGATGAGAAAATAAAATTTGTTTCCTCTTTCAGAAACCACTGACTCTGTTTTTCATGTGAAAATTATTTTGGAGAATTTCTACAAGGATGGGGAGGTGTCTGGGGTCAGATAGGTGTTATGTGGATTAGAGGGTTCAGAATTAAAGTGATGCAGCTTTTAGTATCAGGAACTCTGGATATGCTTCACCTGCACCAAGCTGATCAATGTGGGGATGTTGATTTAGTAGTTTTATTTACCTATAAGAGCTGGTCCACTGGGGAGTTTGTCGCTAAAGCTGAGTGTATGCGCTGAGGGGGCAGTTTTAGATGAATAAAGCAGTTGGCATATTAGCCAGGGCATCAACACAGGCTCTGGCTATAAGAAGTCTGTGAGTGCAGCATTCTTTTATTTAACTGTAGAGAAAACATGTGGAGGAAGGGCTCTGTTTATTATTTCACTTATTACTCTCTGCAAACTTGTGGGTGTTTAAAGGAGAAGCATTTTCACCATTTTAGAAATGATACCAAGGCTTTGTAACAGAGATATTTGCATTCCTTTCTGAGAGATGTGAATTGGTTAATTCACACTGCTAGCTGAAATTTTCTTCTTGGACATGCTGGGTTTTTAACCTTCATTATTTGAAGAATTTTGGAGAACAGACCAGTGATAAATTGATGTCTAATATTCTGATAAAGTGAGAATGAAGTAGAATTCTCAGATAAATAACTTATATTTATGAAATATTTGAGTACTTTGCCATAGTTTTTCTGGTTTAGTACTGCAGTCTAGTCTACTTTGGCTGAGTTTATGTTCGCGCATCGAACAAAAATTACAGTGTATGGCTAATAATCGAAAGTTTAACGTACTGAAAAAGCTTAACAGTGAAAACTAATTCATGAAATGGCCCTAGTTGACCAACAACCAGGAAGTACCACGATGCATGAGGTAAAGGAAGGAAACTTTTTTTAAATTCGCCCTATTCCCCACTGTAGTGTGATCTTGGAGTTGGTATATATAGTTAGGGAGGGTGTGGGGGCAGAGTCCCCACCTTGGTTGGTTAGTCACGATGATGACCAACTATGGCCATTCGATGAATTATTTTTCTCTGTTAAGCTTTTTCGGTATGTTAAACTTTCGCTGTTTAATGTTCAATTATTAGCCATTTGCTGTATTTTTTTTTTTTTTTGATGCACAAACATAGACCCATTTTGGCCAGGTTAGTAATAAGTATAGGCCTGTCACCCTTCTAAATCTTGCAGAAAGCTTGGTGCAACCCTGTATTGTTATGTTTTTGTTTTTCTAAAGAGAAGCGGGTAAAGCCAGGGTAGTGTAATAACCCTAGTCAAGGGTGGAATTATTGTTTTACAGTTGGGCCTAGCTAGTAATGCGTTAAAGATTATGTTTCAGGAAACATACACTAAATGCTACTCACGTTTTGGAGGACATCCCCTTAAAGATTTTATTGGGGACACAAATTCAGCTGTATATGCTATGATTTTAGCTTACGACAGGAAACATACAGAATGTTCCACTCTTGTGTCTGAGGTGTTTTCCAAGTGTATATTCATACAGGATCCACTTGGATATAGATTATAAAGGAGCTGTAGCTATTTATTTATTTATGTATTTATTGACATTGGATAACCAGGAAAGTCTGACTAGGTAGGAGCCCATTTTCAGAGGAGGCCCATGGAGAAAAGTACAAAGTATTACAAAACATTTTAAGAATGACAATTTTACACTCTTTAAAAATAATACAAAAAACAAATCCAGTTTAAATAATTCTTCCAAATTAGATGTAATATGAAAACATCGGTTAAGAATAGATACAAGTTATATTACAATGATATAACAGCTAGAGAAGTTTTAGCCAGTTTATAGGGAAATTAAAGGTAAGTATAATACAAACAGGAATTGCAATATGAAGTGAGAGAAAAGCAGGGTTATACCCAGGATACACAATTTCTTTAATGTCTGCCCAGAATTTTTTAGGGTTTTATTTACTATTATTCTGAAAGTTATTATAGTATCCTTTTTGTCTGTATTAATTTGCTTTTCAGTACAATTGCAAAGCATTGTGAAGTTTTCAGGATATTGTGGCGTTTTATATTTCTGACATTCTTTCCTTGCTTTTTCTCTGTCCTGCATTAGCAGGCTACTCTTTCTGTATAGTAAAATTACATTATTTGTTTTTAGTATATTCCTTTTATGGAATTTTGAATTCTTTTACTGCATTATCTTTTTTAGGAAATTCCAATTAGTAGATATGTTAGTAATGAACATTTCTGGGTTAAACATGGAAAGGTTGTTTGTTGTTTTATAAACATGTTGTTAAGTGGATGTGGGAGATGTATGGTTGTATAGATTGGGAGATGATCACCGAGACAGTTGGACATTGTACCTGTGGTGGTGCATTTGCTAGGTCTGATACTAAGATCTAGTCTAATAAGAAATTTGATTTCTTACTATAATGTGTGGGGATATGAATTAGTTGTGTAAAACCAAATAAGTTCATGCTAAATGTAGGAAGTTAAGAGTTTAAGTCCATCCAATTGACATTTACATCACCTAGTTGTATTATTTCTTGTGGAATTGTTATGGTTATCCAATGTAGGATATCTTCCAGTATAGCTGTATTGTTGTCAGGAGGAATGTATAGGACAGTAATACATACTTGTTTATAATTGTTTAATTTCAAGAAAGTTATAAGATCTGCTGAATTGAATTATGGTATTAGTTTGTTGTAAGGGGAAATGTGGTAGTTTTGGGGAAATATTAAAGCAATACCACAACCTTTCCTCTTCCTATGGCCATTATGGATGATATTATAGCAGGGATGTGTAGTTTCAGAGTCATTTATACTGTATTTAAGCCAAGTTTCAATTACAGCAAAAATATCAGGCCTATGTTGGGTAATCGTGGCATGTAGTTCAGCAATTTTATTTCTTTTGCTTCTAACATTTATGGCAGCAAAAGTTAGATTGCCGGTGTTGGACCATTGCAGGGTTAGAGTATATATATATATATATATATATATATATATATATATATATATATATATATATATATATATTTGGGGTGAATGTGAGGGGCATCATTAAATAGGTTTGGTGCGATGTGTGGGGAGTGTAAAGAGGAAGTATGAATAGGTGGTGGGACAGAGTTGGAGAGACGTTGGGAGCTATTAGAGAGTCATGGTAGGATGAAAGATGGCCTGGTAGCAGGAGAAGAATAGAGGATAAGCTGAGGGGTAGCATGATTATGTAAAGGGATTTGTATGTTATAGTTGGCAGGTAATAGGGGAGCAGGAATCAAGAAGGAAAATACATTCCAGGGTAGAAGGATACTTGGTGGGTGGAGTTTAAAAGCTGACAGAGGGTATGTAGGTAAGAAGTATTTTCTATGAAGGAAGAGGCTGAGGTCACCCTGGTGTCTTCTCTGGAATGTAAATAGTAGGGGTTTTAAAAGGCTATAACCTGAGAATGTAGGGAAAATAGGATTATTGGGGAAAAGTAGAAGATACAATGTAGAATAGATAGGAGGGGTGTAACTATGAATATATAAGTGCAAAGCAGTATGGGAGGGAGAAAGGTAGTTGAGAATGGTACTAAAAGATTAAATGAAAGTTGGTGATTAGGTAAAAAGAAATAGGAGTGCTTGTATGATAGTAGTAAGGTTATCTGGGAGGGTTATGGAATAATAGTCACAAGTGTAATGTGTGTCGGAAATATAATAGCAGAGTAAGAGGGGATCAGTGGAATTGAGGGTAGGGGAGCTAAGTGGAGCTGAAAAGTATTGTTAATAACATTCCCTTTGTTCTTGTTTTTAAGGGATCATATTGTGCTGAAAACAATATTTACAGGTGCAGTGATGAAGCGGAGGATTAGATGCAGGATGACACTGAGTAAGAGACAGTAAGGTATCCAGTGAAATGAAGAAAAAGGGGGTGATCATTTGGAAGTGAGGTGAGGGGTATATGGTGAGTTACGAGGAGGTCTAGTTAATACAGTTTCTACATGTTTTTTTAGGTGGCGGGTGATTGGATGTTGGGGTAAAAATGTGTGTAAAGAACAGGCAAAATTCCTAGAATCAGTTGTGCTAGATGAGGTATTAATGGAGAAGTTGGAGAGTTTATGTCAATTAATTAATGGTAAAGGGTGGTGATGTCTGGTTATGATGCATGAGGGGGATAATATAAACATAAGAGAGTTAAAAACAGCAAACATTATTAAAATTTTATTAAAAGACCCGATGTCTTGGGTTGTATGTATTTTTGTTCCCAATAGCAGACATCACTTCTTTTAATGCTATTTAAAGTTTGTTTTTCTTAACTTTAGTGGATTATACTTCTCAAATTCTGGATAACCCTACCCCAGATTTACTACAAGTGGGAGCAAAACTGCCATAGCTCTAGTATAAAACAAGTAGCACAGTGCCCCCAGGAAGCGGTTATATTGAAGTAGTCTGGGAGGCAGATGGCTGGAAATTATTTTTCTTGATTGCTGTCAAACAGTGTTCCTAAGACAATGTACTTCATCAGCAAAATAATCGAAAGGAAAGGGTTCAAGACTGAAATAATATTTGAGGAGAACTATGCAAGGAGACAAGGATAAGGCTGGACAGAGAGTTAAATAACACACATCATATATCTTTATCGCAGTCTTTGCCCACCTGATCTACACAGTAATCAAAAGTTAGGGTATCTACTCAGACATCAAGGTCTTTAAAGGTACTGACCTCCTCTGTAATATCATCTACTATTTTATCATCCACCTTCACTTGTTCTGACTCAGGCATACGTGCTTTGTTTTTCTGGTGCTGATCCATATTGATAATGCAGGCCCATTATTCAATCTTTAGCACATAAAGCATACATTTCTCATGCCCCTTAGTGCTTACAACATGCTTGACTATCTTAAGATCACCTTCATGTAGGCATATGGAGCAAAAGAAATGTCAGAGATATAGTTTCATAGGTGTTTAGCAGGCTAATGACCACTGGAGCCTTTTTAAGACTAGCCATGCATCCCAAATCTCTGACAAGTCCTGGTTCCCTTGATAAGTGTAAGCAGGGGCTTGGGAGATGAAACATTTACAAGCAGGAACCTGGGAGATGAACCATTTCCAGGTTGTTTGTGCCCATTACAGATATAGGTGCCAAACCAGGGATGAAGTTCCTGTTCCCCATCCAAGTATCCAAGTTACACTTGATTTTGGTTAGGGAGGAACTCTGCTTCACATGGATGGGGAGCCTGTTCCAGAGAAGGGGTAGCCTCTGGGATACATACCTTATCCTATTTATATCACAGGCAAACTTTAAGTCTTTAGAACAAGTAATTCTGGTACTGTTTGTTTTTGCTGATATGCAGAAGGTCAATCAGGGTGGGGTCCGATGATGCTTTGTATGCCAGGCACAGATCTTCCCTAAATAGCCTGAGGAGACAGAATACAGGAATAGGGCTTTGAGATGGTCTGCATGGGGCATGTTACTCACATCCTGTATTCTTTTAATGAGGAACCTCTGTGGGCATTCCAATTGTTGGATGTTCCTGGTTAGGTGCACACCAGAGGGGACATTGTACTCAATGACAGGTCTGATGAATGCTGAATACAGTGGAGCAATGATCTTCTTGGACCTATATGCAATACCTTTGTTTATAAGGTACACAGCATAGAATGATTTATTCACTGCTGTTGACACATGATGGTTTAAGCCTACATTGCTGTCTGTGTGTCTTCAAGTCCCTGACCACTGGATATACTCTTAGGGGTGAGTTATCACTATGATAGTTACCAGAGGTGAATGACTTCCTAACACTTGGTAGTGATTCTAGTTGCAGTACTCATAGGTTCATAGATATATACTAGGCTAAAGACTGCTAGGGCCCTTAAAAGCTTAACCGTGCAACCCAAATGTAACACTTCTGACTTTTATTAAATATATAGTTTCTTAATTTATATTTTGTATGTCTCCTGCTACCCATAAATAATTTCCTTTTGAATCTGTGCACCATATTGGTCCTTCAAATAAATTATTGGTTGTAGTTCCATTTAGTGTGATATAAACTGTTCATAACTCTTTACTGTCTCTAACTGTGTTTTTTTTTTTTTTTAGTTCTTTGATAGACAGCATGTACTGGCACATGTGTTGTAACTTTCACATTAGAGTGATCTCTACTACTAAATGAGCGATCAAGTCACAATATAGAAGACTTTCTTACAACAGTGGACACATTTTGGTCAAAAGTTAGGTTACAGTCTTCTTAAGTTTCCAAATCCCAAACAACTGAGTCCCTGTTAGGGGTGTATTGTTAATGTGGTAGTTCCCTGAAATAGATGACTTTCCAAGGATACAATAATGCATTTTTTGGCATTTAGTTTCAGTCCGTGATTTTGGTACCGGTTATTTATTTGGAATATTTTATTTACCCCCATAAACAAAACTCAGTTCACTATGCTTTTCCAGAGCAATACTACAATTGTAGTCATTATCATACTAAACTGCTACGTGTAATAATAGATGAAAGCCTACAATTCAACCCACACATACAACATAACATCAATAAAACACATCAAAAGCTAGGCATTCTCTACAAGCACAAACATTTCCTTAGTCCTTCCACTAAACAAATACTTGCTACCACTTATCTACTTCCCTCTCTCAGATACGGTGCCCTCTACTTACTAACCTGCTCTCCACCCTAAAATCAAAGCTTGAAACGTGTTATAACAAAATCGCCAGGTTTGCAACAAATTCAAGACATTCTACTCACCACTGCAAACCTCTACACTCACTGAACTGGCTTGAACTCCCACATTGTCTCACCTACCTACAACTAACTACAGCACATAAAATAATTTATAAACCTTCAGACTGTCTCACTCTTAGTTCACTATTCAAACACCATCTTCCCAAAAGCTCTCTCAGATCTGACAATCAATGCCTACTGCATGTTTTCAAGCCTAATCGACCTGCAGGCCAGCTACTTTACTCCTGCGTGGTAGCTAGAGCCTGGAATGCCCTTCCTCTACTAATTAGAACAATACTGAACATGATGTGCCCTTGATTAATTCAAACTGAGAATGGAGTTATGGATCTTTACAACAATGATCCTTATGATGAAAATGTCATTACTGAGAATGGAGTTATGGATCTTTACAACAATGATCCTTATGATGAAAATGTCATTACTGAGAATGGAGTTATGGATCTTTACAACAATGATCCTTATGATGAAAATGTCATTACTGAGAATGGAGTTATGGATCTTTGCAACGATGATCCTTATGATAAAAATGTCATTACTGAGAATGGAGTTATGGATCTTTGCAACAATGATCCTTATGATGAAAATGTCATTACTGAGAATGGAGCTATGGATCTTTGCAACAATGATCCTTATGATGAAAATGTCATTACTGAGAATGGAGTTATGGATCTTTACAACAATGATCCTTATGATGAAAATGTCATTACTGAGAATGGAGTTATGGCTCTTTACAACAGTGATCCTTATGATGAAAATGTCATTACTGAGAATGGAGTTATGGATCTTTACAACAATGATCCTTATGATGAAAATGTCATTACTGAGAATGGAGTTATGAATCTTTACAACAGTGATCCTTATGATGAAAATGTCATTACTGAGAATGGAGTTATGAATCTTTACAATAGTGATCCTTATGATGAAAATGTCATTACTGAGAATGGAGTTATGGATCTTTACAACGATGATCCTTATGATGAAAATGTCATTACTGAGAATGGAGTTATGAATCTTTACAACGATGATCCTTATGATGAAAATGTCATTACTGAGAATGGAGTTATGGATCTTTACAACAATGATCCTTATGATGAAAATGTCATTACTGAGAATGGAGTTATGAATCTTTACAACAATGATCCTTATGATGAAAATGTCATTACTGAGAATGGAGTTATGAATCTTTACAACGATGATCCTTATGATTAAAATGTCATTACTGAGAATGGAGTTATGGATCTTTACAACAATGATCCTTATGATGAAAATGTCATTACTGAGAATGGAGTTATGAATCTTTACAACAATGATCCTTATGATGAAAATGTCATTACTGAGAATGGAGTTATGAATCTTTACAACAATGATCCTTATGATGAAAATGTCATTACTGAGAATGGAGTTATGAATCTTTACAACAATGATCCTTATGATGAAAATGTCATTACTGAGAATGGAGTTATGAATCTTTACAACAATGACCCTTATGATGAAAATGTCATTCTCCTTCGATGTTGCCAAACTCTTAAATGACTTACTCTACAACTCAGTTAAGACCCTTCTAAAATAATTTCTAAGACAGTAATCAAGTCTGATCTGCTGACCAGCTGGATTTGCAGCTGTGGAACTGTTTGATTATTCTTTGCAAATAACATCACTTAACTAAAAGAAAGTTGATGGCTGTCTTAACATGGGTTGATCTATGTCATTCATATTTTTTCTTGTCATTCATATTTTTTCTTGCCTTTCTCTTTCTTTGTCATTGCTGATTGCTGTCTGTCCATCATCAGTTCCCTCCCAGTCACTCAGCCTATTCATTCCCCCTCACCAGGGAGAAGGCTGACCAGGAGGGGCCATAATTTACTTACACACCAAGAGTGGTTTCTGTTCCTTATGATGCGCCATTCTCTACATGCACCAGGCAAAGCAACAAGGAGGAGACTTCAATGGGCTGCAGCAAAGAGCACCCTCTCTCTTCTGCAAGGGGCATTTCCTTCCAGACAGCCTCAACTTTTCCCCTTGAAGAACTAGTGGTGGTTTTCCAGTCACTGCCAGAGAAACTGCACCAGTAGTATGCACTTGAATCACTATCAGAGAAAAACTTGAACAGTAGACAAAATGGAACAAAGACACCAAGTACAAGAAAAAGCATCAAACACTCCAACTATGTCCACAAAGGCAAGAAATTCACTTTAATAATATAAGCGCTTTCATTTTAAAAACCATAAAAACCATAAAACGTCATCAAATACATACCTTTTTCCCTCCTCTTCTTTAAATAGTACATGCAAAATCATGTGATTCTCCAAAAGCAGTGTCATATGATCATTCAAACTCCATATACATTGCCAGTATAAAGATAAAAACGTCCTGAAATAGCAAACATAATATAGTAAAATATATACTACTCAAAGTTATACAATTTACACTCACTTATGAAACATAAGCTAAAATATACGACATCCACAAAACTTTATTATATATTTACAAATATGTTAAACCACCATTTTGCCTCTGTCTAGTTAAAGCCTTTAACTTCAACATTGGGGCAATACTAATACCCTCATTCAACCTAGGATGCCTATAGGATTACAACCTTAATTGCCATATTAATTCTTGTTTTTCTAAAATAATAGACCAAGGACTCCCCCCCCCCCATGGGTTCCTTTCCACTTTTTCTAACACACCAAACTTAAAAAAGTGATCATTGTGTCGTTCTATATGTCTATATAGGGCATTTGTTGTTTTCCTCTTTTTTATATCATATAATTGTTCATAAATGCAGTTACGGAGCTTGCGTTCTGTTTTGCCTACATAAAAAGCCTCACATAACTGACAACAAGCTCCCTAAACCACTCCAGCAGTATCACAATTATATTTACCATCAAAGGTGAAATCCCTATTCCTAATAATAATCCTGTCACCTTCCAATATATATCTACATGGTTTCGCTTTACAATCCCGAAATGCTGAAATCTCAAATTTCAGCATTTCAAGACTATAAAGCCGACTTTTAAAATATGGAAAGTGCATAATCGCGAATATGAATATTTCGATTTTGCAGTTATGACTTTACGTTACATGATGTGCGGTGTTTACATTGGATGTTGTTTGATGTGGTGTATGGATTTGTAATTGTTGGATGTGTGTTGGTGTTTGTGTGTGTGTGTGTGTGTGTGTGTGTGTGTGTGTGTGTGTGTGTGTGTGTGTGGGACTGTGGAATGTCTGGGTGTGAGTGTTCTGTCTGTTACTGTTTGTGTGATCTCGGAGTTAGTATATATAAGTGGGGGGGTGGGAGGGGGGCTTGCCCCCTGCTTTTGTGTAGTGTAGGTATTTGCGTGTTTGGTGTTTTGTTTTTTTGTGTTTGTTTTGTGTTGTGTGTGTTGTGGCTTTTTTGTAGTGTGGTGTATGCTGTGTGTTTGGGTTTATGGTTTCGGGTTTGTGAAGTTTCGGCTTTGTACGGTTTCGGCTTTATGGTCTCGAAATGCTGAAATTCGAGATTTCAGCATTTCAAGATTATGAAGTGAAACCATCTACACATATTACATTTGCCACACTTAGACATCCTTGGATTAACAGCCAAACCTGTATGCTTTATCTCTATTATGTTTTTTATATTTTGTCCCCTTCTGTAAATTATGGTGGACCCATTTCCCAGTATAATTCAAAATACTGCTATTCTCCCTCAAAATGTTCCCGTTCTTATTTATAATCCATCTAATGTTTGAACTCTCCATGTTAAATGCTGTAACTGAAGCTGTGGAATATTTTTTATCTTTATTATTATTGTCTTCCTTATTTATATTTACTATAATGTCATTCATTCCCTCGTCTATTTGTAATTTAGGGATAAAATGACCTGACTGTCTTTTCGCTATGACCTCATTTATGAGTTCCTGAGCCATGGGCGGCGCAGTGGTGCAGCGGTTAATGCTGTCGCCTCACAGCAAGAGGTTCTCTGGTTCGATTCTCGGCCAGGGTGCCTTCTGTGTGGAGTTTGCATGTTCTCCCTGCGTTCGCGTGGGTTTCCTCCGGGTACTCCGGTTTCCTCCCACATTCTAAAGACATGCGTCTGGAGCATTTCTCCCCGGGCCTCCGCTGAAAACAGGATCTGTGGAACCTAGTCGGACTTTCCCGGTCAACAAATGTTAAATAAATAAATAAAAAATAAATGGCCAGGCCATAACCTCTTTTAGAAAACATACCCATCAAAGTATCACATTCCTTCATAAAATCTCACTTAATGAGCCACCCTAACCTGTCCCTTTACTACAGCTCATTTCTCCTTATAGGGATGAGAACTGGAGAAGTGCAATAACATATTTGAGTATGTGGGCTTTCTGAACACAGTTGAAATGTACTTACACAAAGTACTATCTTTCTGTATAAGTACATCTAAATACACCATCCTTTCCAGAGGATAAGAATGTGCAAACTCCAGAAACCCTGTGCTATGATTTATAAAATCCATAAAGTTCAATAATTCTGTTTCCCCCTCCCTCCATATAAAAAAAATATCATCCAAATAACATAGGTATTCCTCTTTGAAACAGTCCTATGTAGATCGTAGTACAGTGGGGATCAGGTAATTTTTTTTTGTCTTTTTTTTTTAATTTTGAGTTTCTGGAAACTTGGTCATATGATTTCGAACAGATGAATATCTGAAAACTCAATGACCAAATGGAATATTTTAAGGCTTAGCCAGGGAGCATACAGATGAGAGATGAATAGTTGGAGAAAAGGAGCTGCAATATATAAATGAATTATAACAGAGCAATTAAAACAATGTATTATTCTTCTCCAACTTTTCTGTTCCTTCCCCTTCTCATATTTCTCTGCCCCTGCCTTTTCCCTGCTCATGACCTCCTACTTTGCTTTAGTGTGTATAATTTCTAGTCCTTCTCCTTCGCTGTACTTATTTGCTTCTCAAGTAACTTTCTGCTACTTGTGTGACTTGGGAATTTGCTATAAGCATAAGAGGATACACTGTCTTGCTTTTAATGAATTATGCAGCTCTGTGGTAGAAAGAAACACTTTTTAAAGATATGGCAAAATAAAGATAAGTTAAAAAAAGAATTTACATGTTATTGAGCAGAAACAAGAAAATGAGCTGTTTGGTACTATTAAAGTAGAAGGGGTTGATACAATGAAGTTTGAGAGACTACCTGAGTTTGATTAGTGACACACCTGCTTAATGCAGGGAGGGAGGATGTGTTTGTCCATCCTAGGAGGGAGAAACTGTGGTTTCTGGTCAGCTCATAACACTGATTTAATGATGGAGCATTAGCTGTAGAGTGGAGAATCACCATGAAGCAGGGAGCCAGAACAGGAAAGATATGCCAGTAGCGGTAGCGCTTCACATGTGTTAATACACAATTGTTTGCTGACAGAGGGATGCAGGTAGCCCTTGTGATGATGCAAGTGCTCAGGCTGCCATAGGAGAGGTAGTCAGGCTACAAAAATATGCCATAATTGCTGGAATGTTCATGACAGCACAAACTCCTTGATTTCTACCGGCATAATGGCCCCTCCAAACATCTATCACCCCAGCAGATCTGGAGGACAGATGTCCACACCACTATGGAACAAATATGTTCAAGACTAGTAGGGACAACTTGATGGTCAGCAAGGCAGGAGGGGGAACGACACAGGAAAAAGGAATGAATATGCATCAGAGGCAGAGAGAGATAACAGTGCAAGTTAAACTGTTGGGAAGATTTGCTGAGAATTAATAAAAGAAGTGCTGCTGTAAAACACGACAGTGTAATTTCCTCCCACACTACATAATCATGCAGTATATGGATTGAGCACTCTAAATTGGCCACAGGTTTGAGCCCATTGTGTGTGTGTGTGTGTGTGTGTGTGTGTGTGTGTGTGTGTGTGTGTGTGTGTGTGTGTGTGTGTGTGTGATGCAGAAGAATGACTGTCCAGTGGTGTGAACATTGGCTCTACGTGATGGTTAGTGTTGATGTAACACCCTGACTCTATGTATGAAACAGGCAAAATGGAAATGAAAATGATGCTGTGGAGTGTGACAGTTTGTATGAAGATACTTTTCAAGCACTCAGTTTAACATGAACCTCGGTGACATATTCTGGGCACCATATGGAGCCACCTGGTCAAAAGCTACTGTCAAGTGAATAAAAAATAAATACAAGATCCTGCTTCAAACCTTAAGACTAAAAGAAGCTGATCCCCCTCTAATCTTTTGACCTGTTTGCCTCAATGGAGGCTAGGAATGATAAAATTGAGTAAAACAAGCAGCATATGGGTACAGCAATCATTGCACATTTTCAGAGACATCCCAAATACTGTGCTGCACCATAGCAATGATATCCTTTCTGACTTTGTAGATTTATTTAAACGCTTAGGAGGTCTGTTGGAAGAATCACATATTTTGATAAATTCTGATATTACGCCAGTGATAGTACATGCTCTAATGAAATCACCAGTAGCTGGCAGAAGTAGCAATGAGCAAGAAATAAAACAAGTGGAAAGGTTGGATGTCATTAAAAAACAATTGCAGCCAACTGAAATGATCAATATGGTTGCTGTTGTAAAGCATGTGTTTACAATATGGTTACTGTTGTAAAGCAAGACACAATTTGCATTTGCACTTATCTGCAAGATTTGGATTAAGTGGTTAAAAGAGAGCATCATGCACAGTTTACAAGTTATGAAATTATCTCAGCCATGCCAAATACTAAGCGTGTTTCAGTTCAAGATGCAAAACATGGATTCTGACAGATAAAGCCAGATAAATAAAGCTCCAAGCTGTATCCATTCAATATGCTATTGGAACGTTAATGGTTTCTAAAGATTTCTTTGAATTCCACTTGGTATTTGATCTGCAACAGAGGCATTGTCTAGAGCTGTGGCATAGAAAATTTGAATTATTGAAAGCTGTAAAAAGAACAGATGAGAACAGATAAGTTATTGGTATGGTCTTTAGACACAAGAATAATGTGGAAAATGGATATAATGGCTGACAGATTGAGACAGCATAATTTCATATTAAATAAGAGAACATTTAAAACAATGGATCTTAATCAAATGTTGAAGGGGCTGAAGTTTAACACAAAAATTCAGACCAAATGTGTAATTGCCAAAGTCAGAAGACAAATTCACATTGCAGGGTGGGAGGATGGCATAATGGTTAAGGTGTTTACCTGGCATACACAAGGTGCAGAGTTTGAGTCTCATGTGGGATAATTGGCTAGGCTTAAAATGGCCCACAAGGGGCAATTAGCCTAGTACTAACCTATGGGGTGGGAGGTTGGCATAATGGTTAAGGTGTTTACCTTACAGACACAAGGTGCAGGCTTTGATTCTCACATGGGGCAATTAGCTAGACTTAAAATGGCCCACAAGGGCACTTAGCCTAGTACTAATCTATGAACAAGATGTTTCTAGAAATGATGCAGTATATTTTTTCAAATTTCTATCTAGTTTGTCTTAGAAATCTATGTCTCAAATAAATCTGATAGAGCAAGGCATAGCATAGGAATGGAGCTATGAAGACAATTTTGAAGAATATATAGACAGACTAGCATTCAAATACAATGGTCTGAACAAGTTCGTTCTGTTGTAACTTATAAATAGACACTGATTAAAATGGCATAGGAACTGTGACCCAACAAAATATACCAGGCCAGTTGCCTCTGGGTCAAAATATATTATTTATTTATTTATTTATTGCTTTTGTTTACCAGGAAAGTTCAACTGGGAACAAGTACCATTTTCAGCAGAAGCCCAGGGAGGAATGTTTCATTTTACAGAATGAGCAGAAGACAGTTTTACATGCATAAATAGTAAATGAACGTACATAGAATTGTAATGATATGACAGTTAATAAAAACATGACAGTTAAGTGAAGAATACAATAAAATATTAGCTAATATCAAGCTTATAGCCGTCTAGTTATATGCTCAAACAGAAAAGGAACAGTAAGCAAAAGTATACGGAAGGCAGAAATTACATGCATATGTCTACAGTAAAGATGTTTAGGGAAAAAGAAACATCAACCTGTACTGTGCAGGCACATTTGGGATGGCAGATGACATTACTTGATCTAAAGAAGTACAATATAATAGTAACATACAACCTGGCAAGGAAGCACATATAGCAGATTCACTGAGAAAAGCATGAAAAGTTGTTAGAAAAAGAACTTGAGTTTCTTTGCATAATGCCATAGTTACCTAATACAAAAGAAAAACGTGAATGGACTCCAGAGATGTAATAGCACTGATATAGAAGTACCATTAATAAAATAAGTTATGAGATGCTGGCCTGAGCAAATGCCATCAGTAAAGATAGCCACTCAGTCTTGTTTTCTCTTGCGGAAGAAATAAACTGTTTGCAGGACTTAATGTTCACTGCTGGCAAAATAGTAGTTCTCAGTAAGTGGAAAAGATAAATGATTACAAGGATAGATGAGTCAAATCTGGGGACAGTAATGCGCAAAGAAAGAAGAATAAATGTAATATACTGATCAGAAATGTCAACTCTGATAGAACAAATAATGCAGAATTGTGCCATATGCAGTATATGACACAACAGTAACTTAAAAGAAGAAATGCTATCGGATAGTGTTCATAGTCATTCTGGTATGGAACAACAACTTCATTTGTGGACCAGCCTGGGTATATATTGGTTCCAGCTCATACCAGTCAGGTAGCGCATTAATGTAGACATCTTTCCAAGTTCTAATGGCAGACACAGTGAGTGCACTTGTGGTAACTGCATTAAACTATATTCTCAGCAAATATCTGATGCCATCATATCTGACAAAGGTAAATAATACCAATGTTAGGAATTCCAAACAATCGCACATGAATGGAATTTCAAACAAATGGTCAGTCTGTACTACTTACATTCAAATGGACACATACAGAGAACAAGCCATACAGTGAAAAGTCCTGTGAGAGACAGAGCAGTGGCTAAAGCTAGGAGGATTGTCACCTGACCGCTGTGAAACACAATAATATTCCATGGCAGGGATCATTTTGTTTAGGTGCTCAGCTGTTAAGCGGTGGGAGGTTAAAAAGCAAACTACCTGCTTCAGCTGTGTTATTGATGCCTGAAATAAGTAACAACTAAAGAAAATATTAGAAAGAAATCATCATAGACAAAAATATTACTATGGTACAAACATAAGGATACTCGCACATTTACATGGTGGAGACAAACAGAATCAGAGTAACATACAAAAGACACGTGCAAATTTGCAGCCTGAAGCTGATTAATTGATGAAGTAGATGAACCACAGTACTTTGTTGTACATGAGGAAGATGCAAAGCTTTATATGAGAAATCACATAAATTATCATGTGACAACTATCATATAGCATAGGTAAGAGAGGCAACCAGAACTGTCCCAGAAAAACTATCACAAGAAAATAAGGGTATCTGAGAACTGTGACAATAAACAGTTAAACAGAGAGGGTTCCTCAAGTCATTTTTCAAGTAAGGATGCAATGCAGCAAAAGCAATCTCAAAAGGATTACTCATGTTAAATAGTCTACACTAAAGAACCACACAGTCTGAATTTTAAAAATGATATCATATGCCTAAAAAGCTGCATTTATAAAATCTGACTACATACAAAAATGATACCGTTAAATGCAAATAGCTCATGGTGTGTTTGGTGTAGGCTTATAGTTAATTTAAAATTATCAATGTAATGTATGCTAGCTCATAAAAGTAGATAAAATGTATATACTGAATACACCCATAGTTGATACACTAAACATTAATGCAAAATCATTGGGCAAGTGTGTATACACTAAAAATCAGCCCTGGCGCATGCAAAAATTAAAAAAAAAAATTTAAGAATTTTTTTTTTGCAGTGAGCCAAGCCCTTCTGCACCCCCACACCCCCTACTAATTATATATACTAACTCAGAGATGACACAAACACAGGGTAAGGGCAAATTTCATATCAGACACCTGTCCATCAACTATTTAGTCTTATAAATGGTCAACTAAACAGCTGTTGACCAAACACAAATTCAACCAAAAGGAAAGAACCCATATTTAAGTGTGTGTGTGTGTGTGTGTGTGTGTGTGTGTGTGTGTGTGTGTGTGTGTGTGTATATATATATATATATATATATATATATATATATATATATATATATATATATATATATATATATATATAAATGTGTCTTTCGGCTTTTCCCGGTTAGGGGCCGCCACAGCAGAACTCCGGTCCGCTAATGATTGGCAGTTGATTTTTACGTGCCAAGTTGCCAGCCCTGATGCACAACCTTCAACGAAGGCACGCCCATTCATGTATGTCCCCACGCAGAAGACGCTCTAGCTGAGAATCAAACCAGACAGTGTCTTACTGTGAGGCGACAATGCTACCGCAGCACCACCACCGCGGATGTGTATACATATATATATATATATATATATATATATATATATATATATATATATATATACATATGGGTAAATAACTGAGATGACAAAACCAAACCACATTTTAATGAACATGCACATCACTGAAACAGATTCCCGGGAAGAGAACCACTTGGCCAACATAAAAAGAAAAGCACATCAAAACATGTTAAACCCACCCAATTGGGGGGCTTCACCCCTCACACCCCCCCAATGTGTAGTGCTGTGCCCCCCCACACCACCCTAACTAAATATAAAAACTTCAAGATCGCAATATACAGTAGAGAGTCAATTATCCAAACTAACTGGGACCTAGGGTCGTTCGGATAATCAAACTGTTCGGATAATCAAACATATACTTGAACCGGATAAAAAAAACTACTAAAATCTTTTCTGCAAACAAGAATAAACTTTTCAACCATTCAGTGATTCCAGTTGACAATAAAGAATATTTTTCATACATGAGCTGGCTACAAGCTCAAAAAAACATACTCAAGTGAATACGTATAATGTTTTCATATTCAGATTTTATGATTTTTCCTACCAAAAACGTTGGAAGGCTGGTTCAGATAATTGACATTTCAGATAATCGACTCTACTATAGTGGGGAAAAGGGAAAATTCCCATGTTGGCCAACTGGTTCTTTTCCCGGGAATCTGTTCTGGTGACGTGCACATTCGTTAAAAAGTGATTTCTGTTTTGTCGCCTCGGTTATTTACCCATATATATATATATATATATATATATATATATATATAAAAATGTTATTATGTTATTTTGCTAATCAAACAGCCAAAATGATACCTGTATCTAAAAGTGATTTTGTTTTCAAAAAATCTGACTTTGTACCAATATATAACAGCAATGCTAAAGTATTTGAACAAATGGTGTTAAAGGATTTACAAACTAGACAAACTGAAATCTTTAGAAATGTTAACTATAATATATCCAGAGAAGAAAAACTGGCTCTGGATAGATTAAAACAAAATTCACGGATAGTAATCACTAAAGCGGACAAGGGAGGTGCAGTGGTGATATGGGAAAAGAATAAATATGATGCTGAAGCCATTATACAGTTGGGTGATTCTCATTTTTATAGCCAGTTGTGTGCTGATCCTACATCAGAATTTAAAAGTATTGTTGATACATTTTTACAGCAGGCAGTATGTGAGAATTGGATTAGCCCAGAGTTGGTTAAACAGTTACAGGTTGAGTGTCCAACATCTCAATATTATTACATTCTGCCTAAAATACATAAAAAACTGTGTGATCCTCCAGGTAGGCCCATAGTTTCAGGTCGTGGTTCCTTGACAGAACCATTATCTGAGTACCTTGAAAGCAAATTAAAACCTCTTCTAGTGCAGGTGAGAGCTAGGATAAGAGATACCAAGCAGTTTTTGAATTTGATGGAAGATTTACAACTGTCTAGTGATAGTAAATTAGGGACTCTAGATGTCCAATCTCTGTATACCAGCATTCCGCACTCAGGTGGTATTGAGGCGGTAGAATTTTGGATACAGAGATCAGGACTATACACTATGGATGAAAAGAATTTCTTGGTCTCTTTACTTAAAATAGTTCTTGAGCACAATGCTTTCAAATTTGATAATGAATTTGTTGACCGGGAGTGTCCGACTGGACGTGGGTCCATTTTCAGCGGAGGCCCGGGAAGAAAAGCTCCACAGTAAAATAAACAGACAGTAGTTACACTGGATTACATAGCGATTAACAATTTAACATAGAAATTACTTACAACATATTTACGGATGAAGAACATAGTACATCAGTAGACAACTAGAATCTTTATCTGTGAAGTACATAACAGGCATTAACAAATGTAACAATGAGAAGTTCCTGCTGTATAATAAGTACTAGGCTTATGAGCATCTGAGCTTGCTATAATCAAGGTAGTTAGTGGGGTGGAAAGAAAGGTAGTAGTTGGATGGGGTGGATGATATTAGAGTGGGAGTTGCAAGGGCATAGCCAGCATGTTTTTAGGTGCGCTTTTAATAAAGTTTTGAAGTTGGTGCATGATTTGTGGGTGGGAGTGAGTTCCATAATTTGGCTATGGCGCAAGAGAATAGTGCTTCACCAGCAGAGTTATTGGCTTTAGTGATCTGCAAGTGATTTTTGTTGCTGGATCTTAGTGGTCTGGTGGTGCGATAGGGTTGGAGTAGATTCTGGAGGATGGGACATTTAGTGGATGGTTTACTAGTTTGTGGGCGAGTGAGAGTTGATACCACTGAAGGAGGTGAGGGAGTTCAAGCCAGCCCAGTTCAGCAAGTGAGAGACAGTGGTGACTACGGTAGGATGCCCCTGTGGTAATTTGGCGATTTTGTTGTAGCAGGCCTCTAACGTGTTTAGATCACATTGCCTTAGGTTGGTAAATACTGGAGAGGCATAAAGTAGGGTGGAAATAAGGTGGAATTTGCTATTGAAATCTTTGCTGCTTTGGTGAGAAATTGTTTATTTCTGTATAATGCTCATAGTTTTTTGTGGACTTTTTTTATGGTCATGGATATGTGAATGTAAAATTTTAGTTTATTGTCTATTTCCACTCCTAGCAATTTGGTGTGTTCAGTTGGGTATATAGTGGTGTTGTCTTTTGCTGTGATTTTAAAGTGAGAGTTGTTTTGAGTATGTTTGGTGGGTTGGAAGATGAGTAGTTTAGTTTTGTTTGGGTTGAGTATTAACTGGGCATCGGATAACCATGTTTCAACAGAGGAAAAGGCTTCCTGTGTGACTTTTTGCAGTTTGGGTAGGGACTGGGCTGAGCAGATGATGGTCGAGTCATCTGCGTATTGGATGAGTGTGCCATGTTTGGTGGCAGAGGCTAGATTATTGGTGTAAACAGAGAAAAGTAGGGGTCCAAGGATGGAGACAGGTAGTTGGGGAGATATGTCATTCTGCCATACAACGGATTGTTGGCGGTCAGACAGGTAACTCTGAAACCAGTTGGTGACTGATTGTGAGAAGGATAGGTTATTGAGGACAGAGATAAGTTGTTTGTGTGGGACCATGTCAAATGCTTTAGATAGGTCTAGGAAAGTAGCAGAGGAGAGATACCCATTATTTTTATGCTGAAGGATAGTGTTAGTAAAGGAGAGTAAGGCAGTGGTGGTGCTATGGTTTGGTCAGAAACCATGCTGAGTACTGGAAAGGAGGTTGTTAGTAAGGAGGTAGTCTGAGACCTGAGAGTGTATGCATCTCTCTAGTATTTTGGAGAGTGGAGAGAGAATAGCTATGGGGCGGTAATTGGTTAGTTCTGCAGAGGGTCCGCCTTTGTAGAGGGGAATTATATGTGAGACTTTCCACAATGTGGGAACGTAACTTTCTGACAGAGATCTATATATATGGGTCTACTGCTTTTCATCGAATACCACGTATTCGAGAAAGAGCAGTAGACCGCTCAGTTATGTGAAAGTGCACTTATTCAAAAGTGCACTTTCGCAAACTCAGCTTCTATGAATAGATTGCACCACAGTAGAGGACAGCAGGAAAACGTGCTATGTCCGCCACTGTGGTGCGGTAGTTATGGACCTTAGGGTTAGGGCACAGGTCATGGTAAGTGGATGGCTCTACTAGCTATCCCCTTACCATGACCCGTGCCCTAACCCAAAGGTCCAAGACTACCGCACCACAGTGGAGGACAGGCTATCCTCCACTGTGGTGCGGTAGTCACGGACCTTAGGATTAGGGCGTGGGTCATGGTAAGGGGATAGCCCTACTAGCTATTCCCTTACCATGACCCATGACCTAACCCAAAGGTCTGTGACTACTGCACCACAGTGGAGGACAGGCTATCCTCCACTGTGGTGCGGTAGTCACGGACCTTAGGGTTAGGGCACGGGTCATGGTAAGGGGATAACCCTACTAGCTATCCCCTTACCATGCCCGCGCCCTAACCCTAAGGTCCATAACTACTGCACTAAAATCAGTAGTAGCCCATTCACTGAAGCGGGTTTTGCGAAAGTGCACTTTCGATTAAGTGCACTTTTGCGTAACCCAGGGTCTACTGTGTGAGTTCGAAGAAGTGTATTTTTAAACTTATACAGTAGACCCATATATATATATATATATATATATATATATATATATATATATATATATATATATATATATAGAATCACTACATAATACCGAAACTACACACTCCCAAAGCCCACAATACCGAGACTAAAATCCCTAAACCACACATTACCAACATTTTAAAACCATGAAATTCAAAATCGCGAAAGTACTACATACATACAGCACACACACAAACATATACACAGCCTCCCCCCATAACCAAACAAACCACCCTACACTAAAGATAAGCAGGGGCTTCACCTCCTGCACCCCATGGGGGTTATGCCCCCCACACCCCCCGACTTTAATATTCCAACTCCGAGATCGCACAGACATACACACAAGGCAAACTCAAACCCACACATTATAGCCCCTCACACACACACACACACACACACACACACACACACACACACACACACACACACACACACACACACACTAAAGCCCCTCACAAATACACTTACACACACATACTTACGTGAACCGCAACACCTGAAGCGCTAACTCAAAATCCCTTACCATCGGGATTTTGAATTTCACGCTTCTGGTCTTTCGGTAATATGCGATTTCGGCTACATGGTCTCGAGCATTTGAAATTCAAGATTTCAAACGTTCGAGATTTAGTAGTGTTCCCATAGATATATATATATATATATATATATATATATATATATATATATATATATATATATATATATGTGTGTGCGTGTGTGTGTGTGTGTGTGTGTGTATGTATGATGTCATGTTACAAAGACATGCATCTGGAGCATTTCTCCCTGGGTCTCCACTGAGAATTGACTTATGCCAAGTTGGACTTTCATGGTAAAAAAATGTTAAATAAATATAAATTAAAAAATATATATATATATATATATATATATATATATATATATATATATATATATATAAATATATATATATATGTGTGTGTGTGTGTGTGTGTGTGTGTATATATATATATATATATATATATATATATATATATAAAACACACCCACAATCAATTATTTTTTTCACTTTCTTCCCTCCTACCTCACTATCCATTATTTCATCCCTCATATAACACTGTCCCCCCTACTGTCTCATATAACACTATCCCCCCTACTGTCTCGTATAACACTGCCCCCTACTGTCTCATATAACACTGCCCCCTACTGTCTCATATAACACTGTCCCCCTACTGTCTCATATAACACTGCCCCCTACTGTCTCATATAACACTGTCCCCTTACTGTCTCATATAACACTGCCCCCTACTGTCTCATATAACACTGCCCCTACTGTCTCATATAACACTGCCCCCTACTGTCTCGTATAACACTGCCCCTACTGTCTCATATAACACTGTCCCTTACTGTCTCATATAACACTGCCCCCTACTGTCTCATATAACACTGCCCCTACTGTCTCATATAACACTGTCCCCCCTACTGTCTCATATAACACTGTCCCCTCACTGTCTCATATAACACTGCCCCCCTACTGTCTCATATAACACTGCCCCCCTACTGTTACATAAAACACTGCCCCCCTACTGTCTCATATAACACTGTCCCCCCTACTGTCTTGTATAACACTGTCCCCCTACTGTCTTACATAACACTGTCCCCTACTGTCTCATATAACACTGTCCCCCCTACTGTCTCATATAACACTGTCCCCCTACTGTCTCATATAACACTGCCCCCTACTGTCTCATATAACACTGTCCCCTCACTGTCTCATATAACACTGCCCCCCTACGGTCTCATATAACACTGTCCCCCTACTGTCTCATATAACACTGTCTCCACATCACTGTATCAGTACATTTCTGTCTCTACTAAACTACAGACACCAACCCACCCATATTTTTCTTTTATTTCCCTACTATTCACCATGTCGTTATCACTACTCTTTTGAGCAACTCTCAACTACTCATTACCTTCTACCTAGCCTCCCACTCCACTACCTTCATCACCTCAAACATAACACACTACCCCTCTCCTACACTCCCCACCATTACATACCATACAAAACCAAATATCTATTTTCACATCTGTTCTAACCTCTACACCAACTCTAACATATTACTCTGCCACTATAAATATGTCCATACCCCAACCCTCCTTCCTATCCAGATTTCTTTCATTGACATTGACTAATATCCAAGTTCAAACTCTCTCTCCTTCTACACTCTCTAACAGAAATCAAACTCCAAAAAACAAAAAAAAACAAAGAAACACACCAAGCCAGCAGGAATTGTAGTTAGCGCTTTCGTTTACTTCATAAGCAAACTTCATCAGACAACAGTTGAAAACCACAAGTCATTTAAATATCCCTCCAAAAAGACCAATTAAACAATTAATTACATATAATAGAGGTGGTCCTACAGCCCTGAAATTAGATGAAAGGGAACTGATTTGGCAATTGAAGTTTAATGCACATTCCCTTCCTGGGCTGAATGATAATTTATCTATAAAATGTATGTTAAAATTGAAATCCTGTTTTAGATGATTATTAATTCAAATTATGGATGTATTTTAGCTTGCTGTATACACTTTGATGTTTATGTACTGATTTTTATATAGCGGCTCCTTTAGCTGTTTAAAACTTTCATTTAAAGGCTCACTGCTGCTTTTCAGCTGTGAGAAACATTTCTGCAGTTCGTTTCCCACCCTCCCTACTTGTTGGTATAGTGTTTTTATAGTTGGTGGCTTTGCAGTTGCCCACCCCTAGTGTAAATTTGATCTGGGACCCTCCTCCCAGTCTAGTGTCATTACCTCATTCTACCCAGTACAGGGAGAGCATTTGAGAAGGCCAATCAGCTTAGTTTCTGCTACTCCTTTCTCTCTTTCCAAAAAAAAAAAAAAAATTATCTGCTTTTACTGTATTTGTGTTTTTTCTTACTTTATTTTGCTCTTGCGTCATCTTAAAAGTACTCAATTGTATTTATTACTGCTTGGTGTAACTCATTGTAAGCCTTTTAGTTTAAGCACCTGGGCTTCAGACCAGTTTTACATTAGGAAGGTTTGTGGTCTGCACTGTAGTGGCAGAACAGGTAGCTTACATCCTTCTAAGTTGGGAACTGCTGATTGAGGGCTCAGTGTCTGTTATTCTAAAAGTGTATTAATTCTGGTTTAAGCACTTGGGCTTGAGGCCAGTTATTTTACATTAAGAGGGTTCGTGTTCTGCACTCTTGTGGGAGGAGAGGCTGGACTCTGTCCTTCTGAGCTGGGAATTTCTGGTTAAAGCTTATAGTGCCTGCATATTTGAACTGCTTCTTACTGAAATTGGTACACCTTGTTTGCTGTAGCATAGACTAGATCCAGACCTGCTGAATCTAGCTTTGTTTGTATAACTTGAGCACTAATCCAGGCATTCTTTAAAGTATTCAGTTGTATTTATTACTGCTGGTAGTAACTTGATTAAAGTGTAGCTATCATTTCTAAGTCTTTTGGATTAAGCACTTGGGCTTCAGACCAGTTGTTTTACATTAGGAATGTTTGTGGCCTGCACTGTGGTGGCAGGACAGGTAGCTTGCATCCTTCTAAGTTAGGAACTGCTGATTGAGAGCTCAGTGTCTGTTATTCTAAAAGTGTATTAGTTCTGGTTTAAGCACTTGGCTTCAGGCCAGTTATTTTACGTTAAGAAGGATTGCGGTCTGCACTCTTGTGGGAGGAGAGGCTGGACTCTGCCCTTCTGAGCAGGGAATTTCTGGTTAAAGGCTTATAGTGCCTGCATATTCTAACTGTTTCTTACTGAAATTGGTACACCTTGTTTGCTGTAGCATAGACTAGATCCAGGCCTGCTGAATCTAGCTTTATTTGTATGCTTGTTGTTTGTTTATTTCCCTGAAACGCTAATTCCACCTAAAACGCGGCCTTTTAGCACTTCTGTGGATCCCTAGTGATATCTGCATTGCTTACTGTACTTATTTCCTTGTTTCACTTGTAAGAAAGTTACTGTTTGTCGTTTTTGCATTTAAGTTACCTGTAACACATTGCATTTAAGTTACCTGGCACTTGCTCACTAAAGCAATTATATAAGTCAGCTCTAAAAAATTAAAAGCACTACACCCTCACAAACTCCGCTTGAGTAGCTTGTTGCCCATTGGCCCTTTTTTCAATTATAAAGGAATTCCCAATACTATTCTAGCATGTCCAAAGGTCAGTTGTCAATCTCCTCTCCGGTCCAGCAGGAGAATCTGGGAATCTTGAGGCAATGTTACAACTGCCTCATGTACACAGACAACCCTCTCCTCCTCCCAACAAATTCCAACACATGTGAGAGATGCAACCATATAGCCAAACTGGAGGCTAAGCTCTCTCAACTCAGTACTGGCGTAACCAGTCAGGAGGAGAAGGAAACCACACTCACTACAATTCCAGTCTCACATAGACCTACCACGACAACAAACCAAACACATAAACACACAAAAACATACTGAGGCTCTAAATAAAAATCTGCCTAAGCAGCAGAGACCTCCAAAGCAGACACCCAAGCAACCGCTACCCCAAAACAAAACACGTGCAACACATAACTCACAAAGCCAGTGTGCCGAACAGTCACAGCCCTTAAGGCTAAACAACACACCTGATACACTTGTAATAGGTGACTCTATCGTCAGGCACACTGACGTCCCGCTCACCAGGCTGAACAAGGAGAAGGTCACGGTGAGCTGCCTGTCGGGCGCTAGGATCCGCCACATAACACAAGCACTCAGGTCACTCCAAGGCAAGTACAAATATGACTCTGTCATTGTCCATGCTGGTGTGAATGACCTGAGATGTACCTCCCTGGACTACATGAAAAGAGACATAGAGGAGCTCTCTGAGCATGTAGCCCAGGCCGGTATGACCCTGACCTTGAGTAGCATCTTACCCTCACCAAGAATGATGCCACAATATGAAGACAAGATGATCAATTTCAACAATTGGATTAAGTGTTGGTATTATTCAAAGGGGATCCAATGCCTGTCAGCCTGGGATGACATGCTCGACAAGCTACGATGATTCGCTAGGGACGGCTTGCACCTGTCACCCCTGGGCTTTTGGATATTGGCAAAGGCTCTTGCTACCCCCATAGTGCCTTTTTAGGCAAGGCTCAAAAGACAAACCCACCTCCATAGGTATCACAAGGGATAACAAACTAAGAGTAATGCTACTCAACGCCAGAAGTCTAAACCTCAAGATGCACGCACTCGAAACTCTCCTTAGCATGGAGAACATCGATATCTGTGCAGTAACAGAAACCTGGTTCAAGGCTCGAGAGCACCCCAGCACTACCAGGTTATACCTCATACCATGCTTTTCGCCCCAAAACTTGGACCGAACCACAAAAGGAGGGGAGTATCAATATTCATCAAAGATACCCACACCTCCAGGTTGGTGGCACAGCACGAAGCATCAGAGACTATCCATGTGCAACTAACTGTGGGTAAAACTGCCTTCCAGTTTATAGCCTGCTACAGACCACCCTCCCAAACACAGGAACCCCACTTGGCCTTCCTGAGAATACTGGAAAATATGAAGGTCTCTCCAAACACCATTATATTGGGCGACTTCAACTACCCAAACATAGACTGGGAGCATTACTCTAGCTCCAACACCTAGCCCAAAGGTTCCTAGAATTTATAAACTCAAATGCTATGGAACAACTTGTTACGACTCCCACAAGAGGGGAAAACATACTGGACCTGATCATCACCAACATGGGGACACTATGCTCCAGACCAGAAGTGTATCCCTCACTGGTAAGATCAGACCATAAACTAATCTCACTGGATATTCACATCCCGACCCCACCCCCTGCCCAGAAAACCACATTGAAAAACTTCTAAAGCAAATTTCACATGCCTCAAAACCGAGGCGAAATCCTTCAAAGCCCCGGCCTGTGGAAAATCTGCCCAGACCGCAGAATCCTTTATAAACGCATTCTATGAACACCTTCAGGAATGCATGGATCATGCAATCCCAAATAAAACCAAGACCCAATCCTCCAAAGGCAGACGTCCTGTCTGGTGGACCCCAGCCATAAACAAACTATACAATAGAAGGAGGAAGCTACTACATGATAGAGCAAAATCCCAAAAGGGAAGGCATCTCTGATCAGTATTAGCAAAAACTACGGGCACTCATAAAATCGTCTAAGGCCAGCTTCGAGAGAAAAATTGCACAGGACACTAAGGATAATCACAAGGCTTTCTTTAGTTATGTTAGGAACCTGGGTGGGAATTCCCAGATATGCTCAGAATTAGTCCAAAATGACAAAAATACACCGAGCCCACAGACATTGCCAACATCCTAGCTGACAGGTTCAGTGCAAACTTCTCCCTCTCCCCACCAAAGGGCAAATATCTATCCCAACAGAGTGCTGCCCACCTGACATCTCAGATGCTCAGGTAAGAGCCGCCTCTCCAAAGCAAAACACAGCATCAATGGGACCAGATGGTGTCCCGGGCTGCCCTACATGAACTCCAAGAAGAGCTAAACCCAAACATAAAACTACTGTTCAGTCTTAGCCTTACTACAGGATATGTACCCAAAGAGTGGCATACAGCAACAGTGGTCCCTCTCCACAAGGTGGTGCCTCAACGGATCCTGGAAACTATCGCCCCATAAGCTTGACTAGCTTGGTCTGCAAAGCTATGGAAAGGATCATCATGGACCTCATAAATAAAGATATTGGGGACCTACAGACACTGGATCCTACCCAGTTTGGCTTTGGTAAGGGCAGATCCTGCCTCTTAAACCTGGTTGATTTCTTTGAAACAGTCACCAAGGCCATTGACGAGAGGTCCACACAGCCTACCTGGACCTCAAAAACCTTCGATACAATACCCCACTCGGGCATTATAGATAAGCTCACCAGCTTAAATATAAACCCCTATGTCACTAGATGGGTTGCAAACTGGCTCAAGGACAGAACCCACATGGTTAGAATTGCTGGAGCCATGTCAGACTCCAAACCAGTTACAAGTGGCGTCCCACAAGGCTCAGTCCTGGGACCTCTCTTGTTCGGTATATATTTCTCGGTGGTACAGGCCAACACAGAAGGACTGTGGCTGACCAAGTTCGCAGATGACTGCAAACTGGGTGCCATAATCAACTCTCCAGCCGACACAAGCATCCTCCAAAAGGGCCTCATAGAAACAGACAACTGGTGCCAGAGCCATGGCCTCAAGCTAAGCCAAAAATGTATAGTCATCCCTTTGGCAAAAACAAAGTGCCCACAAATTACCACATAGGTGGTAATCCATTAAGTACAGAAGAAGTCATTAGGGACCTGGGGACCCAAGTTGATAGCAATCTCTCATTTGACAACCACGTGGCCAAAGTGGTTAGAAAAACATTTTATATAGCCCACCTAATCATGAAGGGATTCACATCTAGATCAGGGTGGTCATCGCCTCTTTACTCATCCCTCATCAGGCCCATAATTGAGTACAATGCCCCTTTTGGGATGTACCTTACCAGACACCTGCAGCAACTGGAAAGACCCCAAAAGTACCTCACCAAGAGGATCAAAGGGCACAAACAGATGCCATATGCTGCCCGGTTAAAGAAACTCCAGCTCTACTCAGTGGCATACCGCCTGCTCAGAGGCGATCTGTGCCTGACGTATAAAGCCATGTCCAACCCAGAATTAATGGACATGCTGCACCTCAGAAAATCCAAATCCCATCGAGCTACGTGCTCGAGAGACTTGAACCTCAGCACTGAAATAAATAGGACATGCTGGAGGGACAGATTCATAACCCAGAGGCTCCCTTCACTCTGGAATAAAATCCCAGTCCAGGTTAGGCAGAGTCCCACATTGACTCTCTTCAAGAGGAATCTTGATGAGTGGATGGGAGATCATAGGTTTACCCCGGCTATCACTTCTGTGTCACTGTTAGACAGAGGCACAGTATACTAACCTCAAAAAAGGCATAGCAAAATTAATTTAAAATGGGTGGCGAAAGCCAAACACACTCTGGCTAGGCTTATAAATGCCCTAGGGCAGATAGCCTAGTATGAACCTATGAACCTATGAACCTATGAACAATTTTGTGTGCATGTTCCTTTAAGGACAATTTGAGTATGTAATTAATTGTTTAACTGGTCTTTTTGGAGGGATATTTAAATGACTTGTGGGTTTTAACTGTTGTCTGATGAAGTTTGCTTATGAAGTAAATGAAATTCCTGCTGGCTTGGTGTGTTTCTTTGTTTTTTTGTTTTTTATTAGTTTGTGTTCTTCTTTAGCTCATTAGAAATCAAACTCCAGGCTGACATACATCCTAACCCAGGCCCCATGCAGCTACTCCCACCCCACCCTATAACACCCACCACACCTGCTAATACTACTCTGTACCTTCTTCCCCCAAATAAATTCCAAATCAGACTTACTCATAACTAATTTTAACCTCAGAAATATCACAACAAATAGTGAATTTCATGCACCGCTAGCTAACTATACTCCTGATATAATTATTACAGAGACATGGCTAAAACCCCACATTAAAGATGAGCAAATACTTACTAGTGGTTATAATGTTATTAGACAGGTCTATATTAGTACTTCAAAGTATTACTACTTTGAATGTACTAATATCGAACCCTTTGCATCGAAAGCTGAAAATAGCGAAGTTGCAGAATATTGAATACTTTCCTAGGGGAAGTATTCGCTGGGCCATTTCTGCAGCTTCGCTATTTCCTCGACTCTGGAGTGAAGGTTATGGGCCGGGTTAAGGTAAGTGCGCATATGAAGGTGAGTGTGCAATAGGGACTTTAGGGTTAGGGAGCGGGTAAGGTGAGTGTGCAATAGGGACTTTAGGGTTAGGGAGCGGGTAAGGTGAGTGTGCGATAGGGACTTTAGGGCTAGGGAGTGGGTAAGGTGAGTGTGCAATAGGGACTTTAGGGTTAGGGAGCGGGTAAGGTGAGTGTGCGGTAGTTATGGACCTTAGGGTTAGGGTTGGGTTAAGGTAAGTGGATAGCTAGTAGTGTATGTATGGTTTAGTGTAGGGTTTGGTGAAGTGTATGCGTGTGGATTATGTATTTTGGTGTGTTTGTGTTGTGTGTATGTTTGTTGGAACAGCAAATTTTCTCCCTGGGAAAAACTTTGCTGTTCTGAGTGTTCGATGTTGTGGTGTTTCGAGTGAAATGGTTCGATATTAGAACATTCGATGTAGTAATACTTCGATGTTCTAACATAGACCCTTATTAGACAAGAAGGATGAACAAGCATGGTGGAGGCATTGCTATCATGTATAAAAATTTCCTCAGAATTGAAAAATTAATCTGTACTGCTCCAGATCTATCAGAAGCAGAAATTATAACCATCTGATATGAAGTAAATCCACATAAAAGCATCATAGTTATTGCTTCCTACCTACCACCAGGAAATAATCTACCTACCATTGAAAGTCTCCTATCGTGGGCATCATCTACTTTCAACCAAGAACCTATAGTGCTAGGTGATTTCATCTTGGACTGGCTATTCTGCTCATCTGACAACCCCTCCAATTTTATCAATTTATTCAATTTCACCCAAACTATAAATTTCCCCACTAGATTTCGATAAACACACTAAGAAAGAAACTATTCTAGACTGGATACTAACCAATAAGCCCAAAATTTATCCACCAGGCTGGGTGCCTCCCCGATTCTCTCATTGATCACTCCCCTACTTTTCTTCTAGGGAAATGCATTCATACCCCCCCGTAATGCCATTTTCAAATACATACGCAACAAACAAAACTTTTCCCCTATCATCTTAAATTACCTACTTCAAAACTGCAACTGGTCACCTCTAAAATCACTCCACCTAGACCAAGCTGTACAATATTTTAATGATACCTTTCTCAACGTCCTTAGAAACCTCGCCCCAACAAGAAAAATATACTCCAAAGCCAAAAACCTACCTTGGATAACCAAAGATGCTAAATCTCTTATTAAACAAAGGGATAGCGCCTGGACTGCTTATCAAACCTCCAGAACCTCAGAAAACCTCACCTCTTACAAACAACTAAGAAACCAAACTAAGAAACAAATATTATCTGACAAAAAATCTTATTTTCTAGTTTGTCAGCAAAAACGCATAAATAACCCACAAAAATTATGGCAAAACCTTAACTACCTCCTCAACCCTGGCAAAACCTCTACCCCTGCACATCTACAACAAATAGCACTGAATGTTTAGCATCCCAATTTAACTCTCATTTCATCACAACTATCACCTCACTTTTAAACAACAACAAATCTAACCAACGCGTTACAGTGCCTACCTCTACTAACTCTAAACCGAACTACTTCTCTTTTAAACCCATACAAACCTCTTATATCAAAAGACTCCTATCAAAATTAAAACCTACCTGTCTACCAGCAGATCAACTCCCCTCTAATGTCTTCTTAAAAACTGCTGCCAGCTGCATTGACTGTCCCATATCTATCCTAATCAATTGTTCCATCGCAGAACAATCTGTCTCCATACTCTGGAAAATATCCCATATCATCCCCCTCTACAAGGAAGGCCCATCTAAAGATCTCTTTAATTATCAGCCCATAGCCAACATCTTAGAGAAATGTATCCATAAGCAGCTCCTAGACCCCCTCACTACAAATGACCTCTTATCTAGGTCACGGCTTCTGTCCAAAACACAGTACCGCCACAGCCCTCATAAGTTTCAATAGCTACATCAACCTCCTCAAAATCAATGGACAACTAGTCTCTACTATATTCCCTGATATGTCCAAAGCTTTTGAAATGGTATTCCCACCAACTACTACTCAACACTCTAGCCTCCTTCAACTTCAACTCTACAGCACTCAACTGTTTTACTAATCGACAACAGGCAACTAAATGGGATAATAAACTCTCCACACTCCTCCCAGTCTCTGTTGGGGTTCCTCAGGGTTCCATCCTTGGCCCTCTCCTTTTTATTATATTCACAAATAGTCTAAACACTGCCACTAAAGCTGCTTCTATCATTCAATATGCTGACAACGCTACTCTTATTTGCTCTGCTCCTATACCCCAAGAACTCCAAGATAAACTGCAAAAGTAATTTCTAGATATTGAAAATTACCTAAATGAACTTGAACTCATCCTAAACCCAAACAAAACAAAATGAATGATTTTCTCTAACAGGAAATCCAAAGCAAAACCACCTCCTCTCTCCATCTACTCCACTAATGGCACTATAATAGAACCAGTAAACCAAAGAAAACTACTTGGTGTCACGACAGGCAACAACCTAACATTCAATAAATACATATCACTCACAATAAAGAAAGTTCACATCAAACTTTGTGCTCTAAATAGGGCCAAGCCTTACCTTACTCAAAATGCCAGACTTGCCACAGCCATATCCCACCTCCTATGTACTCTTCTGTACTGTTCTCAACTTTTCACTAACCTGCACAAGTCTGATTTACATCTACTTGATTCCTGCTATAATAAAATAGCAACATTTGCTGCTAATATACTCATCAGGACCCATCATTGCCTTGCTCTTCAAAAGTTACACTGGCTTGAATGTCCCAATCTGTTATTGGTTATTCAGCTCACCACTGCCCACTCCATTATCCACAAACCTGAAAACTGCCCTGCACTCTCCAACCTAGTGCAACTAGGTACCCTGCCCACTGTATTATCCACCTGAAAACTGCCCTGCACTCTCCAACCTAGTGCAACTAAATACCAACCCCAGGACCCTTAGATCATCTGATAAACTTATACTCAAGGTTACAAAGTCCCATAATTACTTTGATGACTCTATCTTCTCTTTCAAAGTAGCCAAACAGTGGAACCTATTACCCCAGAATATTCTACAAAACACAGATCATCATAGCTTCAAAAAACTCCTAACGGAATACCTTACTCAACAATGGCTATGCTCCTGTAATACTCCTGGCTAGTTTCTCATGCCTTCGATCAAATGTTTTCTATTCTGCTATCTTCTTGTCTTACTTCTACCAAATGAAAATACCACAATGGTTTTTAGTTATATATCTAATGAGTTTCATATTGCTGTCTGTAATAAGGCTTAAGAAATGTAATGTTTTCTGTTTTACATTCACTTTTCGTAAATTGTGATTGTTGGCAACTGTCAAACATTTTGTATATTGTTTGTAAATCTTTTAAAAATTTTTGAGATCTTTTTGTACTATTGTTATGGAGCTTATCTCCCCGGGTCTCTGCTGAAAATGGGCTACTTGCCCAGCCGGACTCTACTTGTTAACAAATGCAAAATATAAATATATATATATATATATATATATATATATATATATGGGTCTACCTTAGAAGATCGACAGACCATTTGATCGACATTCATTTCGTCGACAACCAGTATTCATGGCAAAAACCTGGGGATTTGCCCCCTCCCCAATGTTGTGTGACCCTGGTGTTGATATATATAGTTGGGGGGTGTGGGGGATGAAGCCCCCCACCTATTTTCATTTAAAACATGACAAATTCAACAAAAACTACACATTTAAACTCCAACTATATATATCAACTCCAGGGTCGCACAACATTGGGGAGGGGAGCAATTCCCTGTTAAGTGCCTTGAATACTGGTTGTCGACCAAATGAGCTGTCGACCAAATGAATGTCAATCAAATGGTCTGTCGATCTTCTAAGGTAGACCCATATATGAAGATATAGAGCTATACATACAGATATGGTGTCCCTATAGTATTGGTCAATGTTAGCACCTCTGTATTGTCAACACACTTTGGTCAACCAACCACAAAGGGCCAAACTTCAGTGAAAGTGTAAACCAACAAACAAAAAACACTTCCAGACATGAATAGCAACTTTTTAATACATTTACACTTTGGTCAACAATGTAGATGGTTGACAGTTGTGCAACGATAGACAATACCTGCAGTTAGGGAGTATGCCCTTTCCCCTGGGTCTGTGCTGTCTTTGGAGTTGATATATATAATTAGCAGGGGGTGTGGGTGAGTCCAGCTTGGTATGTTCTGATGAGTAACCATGGCACATGCGCAGAAGTGTGCCAACATTTTTATTTCTGTTTTGATATTACTGAGTCAATGTTCGCCATATCACTGTATCACCAATTTGACAAAGGCTGCTATATAGTGTGCCTAGATATAACTGGATACACACAGAGACAGATCAACATCTTTTTCATAAACCACTCAGGAAAAGGGGTTGCAGTCTATGTTGCGTACAGAGTATCCAGACAACCAGATGCTACAAATGTCATGTAAACAATGTGATGTTGCCAGCTTAATGCAGTAAGCTGACAACTTAACACTGTTCCACTGAATAGTCTGTACTATGTCAGCTGTACAGTCAGTATGTCAACAAGCAGTATGACTCTCCAACATGGGTCTATACTAAAATATCCCCAGAGCAAATGCATACTGCCTGGATAAATATTACCCTCTTTTCCACCTGTTATACAACCGCTCATTATCGCCACACACCATTCATCCATTCAAGGTGAAGAAGTTCCCTTCCCTTTTCCAAAGATCCCACCCCCTGGCCTTTTAGCTCTTTTACAGTATTCAGTACTTTAGTTATATTTGCTTTAGATTTTGATATCCATTTTCTACTAACTGCTTTTTGGCAGCCAATTGCATTCAACTTATTTATTTAAATGTGTTAAGTGAGGTAAAGCACTGACTGCAAATGATACATTCCAGTCTTAACTTGGCCTTACCGTGTCTAGGCAATTCAGATTATACACCTTCGGCTCATGATAATCATTTCCTTAGTTACAACCATTTCCCCAACATGTCTGACTAAATAATCTGCATGGAATTTTAAAAATCTGCCAACTCGTTACATTCCCAAAAAATGTTTCTAGTTACCTCTCTCTTCCCCATTACACCCCAGCATGTGCTATCTACCTGAGGAAAACATCTTCTGTAGTCCAGCTGAGTTTACAAATAAGTACGCAAACACTGATGTAAATCCTAAGCCTTCTTGACCTTGTGACATACATGGCAGCCTTACAGATCTCTTCTCATTGTCCCTTTGTAAAACGCCTTTCCGGTCTCTTTTCCCCGGTCTTTTCTAACCTTCCCTGATTTATTCTTACAGTTATCATGAACAATTTATATGCCCTACTAATTATCACTTTTTAACAGCATCAGTTCTTGATTCAAATAAAAACTCTACCAGAGCAGATCTTTCACTTAAGATTCTCCTACCCTTTCTCTTTGTACTCTGTTACAATCCCTACCAGGGAAGACAGCCACTAACCTGCTGTTTAAACTTCTGTTTGGCCACATTCCACTCTATTATCTTTTCCGCTGTAGTTATTTGGTTCCTTTAATTTTCTCCAGTACATTCCAGCTCCTCTTACTTATTTTCCATACCCCCCTACTTACAGGCATCCCTTCTTCTTCTTTCGGCTTTTTCTCAGTTAGGGGTCGCCACAGCAGATCACCTGTCCGCTCATGATTGGCAGTGGAGTTTTGCGGTGTCGAGTTGCCAGCCCGGCGCCCAACCTTCCACAGAAGGCTCACACATGCACGCACTCACACCTAGGGCCAATTTAGAGTGTCCAATCCACCTACAGCATGTCTTTGGGATGTGGGAGGAAACCGGAGCACCCGGAGGAAACCCACACGACCACAGGGAGGACATGCAGACTCCGCACAGAAGGCACCCCAGCCGAGGATCGAACCAGAGAACCTCTTGCTGTGAGGTGGCACTTACAGGCATCCCTATATTAGTAAAATCTTTTTTTCTCCATTCCCATGTTGGCTTAGTTCTTAAAATACTGTCTGCTACTACATGAATACAATATTCTATATGGCTGTTATTTTCTTTAAGGACTTGCATCCAAAATCCTACTCTCTCTCCATTTCTTAAACTCTGCTCCTGTTTTATCATCATCCATTTTCACTTTGATTTGCAGCACCGTTTGTATTTGTGTCACTGGGTCCTTCTACATCCATCCACCCATCCATCCATCCATCCATCCATCCATCCATCCATCCATCCATCCATTCACAATGCCTTTTTCCCATTTTCCACATGGGGTCAAGGTGTCACTTCAACAGTGACAATCATCTAGGGCCAAGGTTTACACCACCCGGTGGCTAGTACATAGCCTTCACTAATTCTACCAATGTTTCTGGGATGTCAAACCTTCACAGGACTGACAAAAGCAGCTTTCTTGGGACTTTGTCATGTGTTTTCTCTAATTCTAGGAATGTCCAGTTGGATTAATTCCTCATCTCTAGCTTCTTCTCACAAAGAGGTTTCCAGAAGGAGTGGGTGTGCATCAGGGTTCAGCTCTGAGCCCACTGCTGTGAAAAACTGGTGATGGTCTACATTAGCAAACAGGTCAGAGGGGACAGATCAACAAAGTTGCTGTATGCGGAAAATGCAGCATTACAGGCAGACTCTAAGCAAGAACCTCAGTAAAAGATAGGTGAATGGAATGCAAAACTGAAGGTACATGGAATAAAACTAAGTACAGATAAGACAGTGGTAATGGCAGCAAATTGGGGAAATCAGAAGATGAGAACTGAGATTGAAGGGAAAATCCTGGAACAAGTTAACAGGTTGGTTGTGCTACGTCCTGATCTGAAACCAAATTGCTCATCTCCCATCTTATTTTCTACTACTATGCATATTCAGTTATCAATCACCCTCTCCAGAACTTTCATGCAGTATGACAGGAGTTTGAAACATCTGTCCTACCCACGGTTGTGAATATTACCTTTGTTCTTGTACACTGGCATGAGTATGCTTATTCTCCAGTCATCTGGGATATGCTTTTTTCTCCGTACTACTTATGTCTTACTATCCATATTATAGGTTCATAGGCTGGTACTAGACTATCAGCCCTAGGGCCTATACAAGCCTAGCCATAACAATTCCCTGGCTATTTTTTCCCACAGTATTTACTTCCTGGACACCTGTCTAGCAGGGCGATGGACGTGATCCCCAGGGTGAATTTCCTTTCTCCCATCCAATTCTCAAGGTTTCTTTTGAAGAGGGCCAAAGAGGCGCTCTGCTTGATATGTATGGGCAATCTATTCCAGAGTCTGGGGAGTCTCTGGGTCAGGAACCTATCCCTCCAGCATGTTTTGTTTATTGTGATAACAAGGTTTACATCCCTGGAGCATGTGGCTCTGAGAGATTGGGATTTCTTGAAGTGTAGCATGTCCAACAGCTCTGGGTTTGACATGGCCCTGTATGTTAAGCAGAGATTGCCTCTGAGTAGACGATATGTGACAGAGTATAGCTGGAGTTTTTTAAGGTTGTCAGCATAGGGCATCTGCTTTAGGCCTGTGATTCTTTTAGTGAGGTATTTCTGCGGCCTTTCCAATTGTTGCAGTTGTCTTGAGAGGTACATATGGGGCATTGTATTCTATAATGGGTCCAATGAGGGATGAGTACAGTGGGAAAATTACCTCCTTTTTTCAGGATGAAAAGCCCTTAGTTATGAGGTGTGCCACATAGAAGGATTTCTTGACTCTTGTGGCAATGTTGTTGTTGAAGATGAGACCACTGTCCACCTGTGTCCCTAAGTCTTTTATCACACTTTCGGTGTTTAGTGTACTGCCACCTATGTGGTAATTCACGGGTACATGTTTTTTCCCAAAGGGGATAACTACATTTCTTGGCATTGAGCTTGAGTGCATGGCTCTGGCACCAAGCATCTGTTTCTGTAAGGCCCTTTTGCAGAGTATCCACATCATTTGGAGATTCAATAATGGCTCCCAATTTGCAGTCACCTGTGAACTTTGTTAGTCAGAGTCCCTTAGTATTGGCCTGTACTTCAGAGAAGTAGATTCCAAACAAGGGTAGTCCCAGGACTGAACCCTGAGGTACTCCACTTCTCATTTGTCTGGAGCTGGATTTGGAGTCAGCTACTTTTACAATGTGGGTTCTGTCAGTAAGCCAGTTGGCAATCCATTGAGTGGCATAGGGATTAATGCCCAGCTTAGTAAGTTTATCTATGATTCCAGAGTGGGGGATGGTGTCAAAGGCCTTGACGATAGGTTGTGTGGACCGCCTTACCCTTGTCCATGGCTCTGGAGACTGATTCGAAGAAGTCGATCAGGTTCAGGAGACAAGATCGGCCCTTCACGAACCCAAACTGGGTGGGGTCCAGTGTTTGAAGGTTGCCAATGTCTTTGTTTATAATTTCCATGATAATACGTTCCATGGCCTTGCAGATCAGGCTCGTCAGACTGATGGGGCGGTAGTTCCTGGGATCCAAGGTGGATCCCCCTTGTGGAGTGGATTAACTGTAGCTGTGCACCACTCAGTGGGCACGAAGCCTGAGGTGAGGCTATGATTAAACATGACACTTAGGTGAGGTGCCAGTTCATTTTGCAGTTCATGTAGTACACAGCCCGGGATGTCATCTGGTCCCATGGATGCTGTATTCTTAGCTCTGGAGTGGGTTTTTTACCTGTGTGGCCATTATTACCAGAATCTGGCAATCTTCCGGTATTGAGATGGGCCATTTAGGGGGTGAGAGGGGGGTGAAGTTGGCACTGGACTGATCTGCCAGGATATTGGCAATATCCTTGGGATCAGTATATTTAATGCCATTCTGTTATAGCTCAGAGCAGATCTAAGCATTGCCATTTAGATTCTTGACATAGTTATAGAATGCCTTGTGGACGTCTTTGGAATCTTTGGCAATTTTATTTTCGTAACTAGCGTTGGAGGATTTTATGAGGGATCTCAGCTTGTTACTGAGGCTGGTAAGGGAGTTTTTTGCATCCTGGGATTTTCCTCTTTTCTGCAACAGTTTCTTCCTTTTGTTGTAAAGTTTGTTTATGGCAGGGGACCACCAGACTGGCTTCATTTTTTGGAGGAGAGCATCTTGGTTCTATTTGGGATGGCACGATTCATGCATCAGTGGATGTGCTCGTACAGTGCCTTAGTGTAGGACTCAGCAGTTGAACTTTCAGTTCCCATCTGCAAGGGTGTCATGAAGTTTGTCACTTCTGACTTGAGTAGCATGAAGTTGGCTTTGGAGAAGTTTTTTATGAAGGTTTCCTTACTGGGGGGCGGGTGTGGGATGTGGATGTTAAGGGTGATTAGCTTATGGTCTGACCTGACCAACAAGGGAGGTGATCATAGGTGTGGAGCATCAATTTCCCATGTTGGTAATGACCAGGTCTAGCATACTGGAGCCCCTGGTGGGACAATGGATTAGTTGATCCAGGGCGCTGGAATTTATGAATTCCAAGAACCGGTGGGCAAAGGTTTTGGTACATGAGTAGTTTTCCCAGTTAATGGCAGGGAAGTTGAAATCACCCAGTATTAGGGTGTTTGCTTGCATCTTAATATTTTCCAGTATGTTTAGAAAGGTGTAGTGAGAATCTTGGGGCATGGTGGGGGATCTGTAGCAAGCTACAATTTGGATTGCAGTCTTACCTAGTGTTAGTTGCACCTGGAGAATTTCAGACGCATTGTGTTGGGCAACTAGCCTGGTGTTGTGAATATCCTTGGTGAATATGGACACTCATCCACCTTTAGTGTTTCAATCCTGGTTTGATGGCTGAAAAGTGTGGTAGGAGATGTATCCAGGTATTGCAGGGGTGCTCTCTGGAGCCTTGAACCAGGTCTCAGTTTCTGCACAGATATCGATGTTCTCCATTTTTAGGAGTGCCTCGAGAGAGTGCATTTTGAGGTTTAGACTTCTAGCATTGAGTAGCAATACCTTCAGATTTTGCATGCTTGTACCTGTTACGGTGGTGGTTTTGTCCTTTGAACTTTGTCTAAAAAAGGCACTATTGGGGTGGCAAGAGCCTTAGCCAGTAACCTGAATCCCAGGGGTGATAGGTGCAGACCATCTCTGGCAAAGCATCGTGGTCTGTCGCTCATGTCATCCCAGGCAGACAGATACTGGATTCCCTTTGAATGACACCAGAAGCTTAGCCAATTGTTGAAGTCAATCATTTTGTCCTTATATTGTGGTATCATTCTGGTTGAAGGAAGGATGCTACTCAGGGCTAGGGTCATACCTGCCTGAGCCACATGATCTGAGAGCTCTTTCATGTCTCTTTTCATGTAGTCCAGGGAGGTACATCTCAAGTCATTCACTCCAACATGGACAATGACAGAGTCATATTTGTACTTGTTGTGGAGTGACTTGAGTGCATGCGTTATGTGGCAGATCCTGGCACCTGACAGGCAGCTGACTGTAATTTTCTCCTTGTTCAGCCTGGTGAGTAGGACATCAGTGTACCTGACTATAGAGTCACCTATGACTAAAGTGTTAGGTACATTGTCTTGCCTTAGGGGTTGTTGCTGGCTGGCACACTGGTGTTGTGAGCTATGTAACACTTTGGTTGTGATTGGTGCTTGTTTGCGTTTCAGCTTCAGAGGTCCTTGTTGCTTGGACAGGTTACAGTTAAGGGCCTCCACATATGTGGATTTAGTGTTGCTATGTGTGGGTGTTGGTGGCGTGGGTTTAGAAGGGCTATGTGTTGCTTGAGGTGTAGTGCGGGTGCTAACCTTCTCCTCTTGACTGTCTAGCACAATCTTGGGTGGAGAGAGCTTTGCTTCCAGTTTGGCTATGTAAGTGCATCTCTCACAGGTTGTAGTGTTGGGTGGTAGAAGGAGAGGGTTGTCTGTGTACATGACACAATTGCTGCATTGCCCCAGTATGCCCAGATTCACTAGGTGGACAGGAGAAATCATGGGAAGCTGACCCTTAGACGTGTCTGGTTTGGTGCTTTTTTTGTAAAGTACAAAAGCTGTTTTCCCTTACCTTAGCAAGCTACTTTGCAATTATAGACTGTTTAGTGCCTACGATTAATTTCTCTTTATTAACAAGGAGAGTTGAGTGCTTGTATCAGTGTAAGGCTTCCTTAATCTTCCTTATTCTTAATAAAAATCTCCCAGCTTCTTAGTTTTTTTTATTATTTTTTTTACTCTCTTCCCATATATTCTTAGCTGTCATAACAGACTCCTTTTTAAACACCTTTATTGAATTATCACTTGTGACAAAGGCAACCTTATATTTATATAAAAGTAACCAAACTATATTAACAAGATGACATTTACAAACATTATACATCAAATATATTGTTATATGTCATATAATCAAAGCAACATTACAATAAATGGTTCAAATCATGCCTTCTCTTAAACCTAGTTCCTCTGCCAAAACATTTTTCTGCATGTATTGTTTCCGCAGTTTCCATTTTTTCTATGCAATTTACTCCTACCCTTTTCTAAAGATCCCACTTCCGGTTCTTTTATGTCTGTCACAATATTCACTACTTCAAGTATAGTTGGTTTAGACTTTGATTTCCTTTTTCTAATAACTTGTTTTTTTGCAGCCACCAGAATTAAACGTAACAAGGCCTTACTATTGTCCAGATGATTCAGCTCCTGTATTCCAACTAAAAAAACATCATTTCTTTAGTTACCCTCATTTACTTACCCAGTATTACTGACAGAGTACTCTGTAGGGAATATTTAAAGTCTGTCAGTTCATTGCGCTATGAATACATGGGCTCCCAGGTACCTCTTTCTTCCCCATTACATCTCCAACATTTGCCATCTACTTGAGGAAAAAATTATTTGGAGTCTTCTTCAGGTACAAAAGTATCTAAGCAAACACTTCCAGGCAAAAATCCTAAATCCTCTAGATTTTTTGCATATTTGGGAGTCATACATATGTCCTTCCATTGTTTTTTTGTAAATTGTATATTTATTTATTTATTTATTTTACATTTATTAACCGGGAAATTCCGACTGGACCAGGTCCATTTTCAGCGGAGGCCCGGGAAGAAAAGTTCCAACATCAAGTTATACAAATACAATACATCCAGCATAATACACAAAACAAGTTACATCATGTATGCTGAGCATAGTAATATAACAATAAATTAACAAAAACACTCCAGGTAAAAGAAGATATAGAACATGGGTAAAAAGACAATGTCAGTTATACATTGGTAAGAAAAGAAAATATATCAAGTAAGATTGTACAGTTAAAAGTACCCTTTCAGATGACCAAGCCTACAGGGGATCAGAGCTCCAGCATGTGATCAGAGAGGAATTTGGGGAGTTAATAGTAGTATGGGTAGGGTTATGTGATATCTCATCTCTCTTCCCAATCCTTTCTGACCTCTTCTGACTGATTTCTATAGTTATTGTGCAATATTTTGTATGCCGTACTAAATATCCCTTTTACAGGTTCACAGACTAGTACTGGGCTAACTGCCCTCGTGGGCCATTTTAAGCTTAGTCAATTACCCGTTTGAGAAACAAACCCTGCACCTTGTATCTGTAAGGTGAACACCTTAAACATTATGCCAACCTCCCACTTCTCATCAACAATGTTTCTAGCGGCCACTCTTTCCAAAAAGCTCTACAAGTAGCCAAGGTCTCGTACAGTGAGATTTGACCTTAAAAAGAAGGTAATACTGGATAACCACATAGAAACAGTTTGACACCGGCTGCCCCTTTTTCTTAACTTCATAGGAAATGAAAAGTTGAAAGGAGGATCTAAAGTCCCAAATCCTCTCACTGTAATATATCTTAAGTTACCTGTGGACATCAATCAGGATTCCCTCTTTATTTTTAGGTTCTGGATAAAAAATATACAAGGTAAATTCTGATACTAACTTTGATAAGGAAGGAAGGAAGGACGGACTGTTAAGAATACCCTATCCTTATGAAAGGTGAGATGAGCTTGCACTACCATAAGACCTCAGATGCAGTCCTAGTGGAAGTCATAACAGTAACAAGATTTTCCATGTCAGGAACTTTAAGCCATCTTGATGAGCTGGTTCAAAAGGAAACAAAAGAAACTGTAGAACTGAAACCACAGCGCTCATCCGCTGATGTCCAGTACTAAGAATGAAAGCACTGAACTGTTACTACTAAGTTGCTTTGTAAGATTTTTACCGTTTTTTTCTGGATTTTATTAAATATCTACATACTACATTGAAGTGTTTTATTTTTGGTTGTGGTCCTTCACACTACTTGAACCTTTATTTGGATGTTCAAAAGGAAACTGTGTTAAGCTTTTCAACAATGTTAAGAACCCAAGGAAGAGTCACCTGTTTTCTAGGTGGAAGACTATGCAAAACCCCTTTGTTTTACCTAAAATACAGAAGAAAGGGGGATTCAAGAGCAAATGGGCAAAAATGGCTGAAAAAATTAATTTGTGTAGTAAAGGTCAGATTTTGGCAATTCACACAAAAAATATAGAACCAAAGGAGCTTCTACCTTAAAATGGTCTTAGTTCTTTTTACAGCACCAACCAATCTCTTTCATTTGGCCAAATAAGACTTTATAGTGGCTGGATTCTTAGCCTTCTTTAATAACTGCTGTATGTCCTCTAAAAAGAGGTGGAAGAGCAGGGTTAACATTCTGTCAACCAGTTTGTTAGTTGAAAAATCTGCAGATTAATAGCAAAGCACTAGGTGAGCTGCCCTTATGGGCCATTTTTAGCCTTGCCAATTTCCCCAAGATGAGAATCAAACTCTGTACCTCGTGTCTGTGATTTAAACACCTCAACCATTATGCCAACCCAATTTTCATAATTAGAAATTTCTTATTCTGTGCAAGTCCACTCCGTGGGAAAGTTTGCAGTAATTGCCATGGCCATTTCCAAGAGAAAGGAGAATTACTATTGCCTGAGTCAAAAGGGAGTTACCAGAATAATTTTAGTAGAGTCCTTTTGCTTATCACTGGAAAGGGGGAAGACATAAAGTAATACTTTTGTCCATCAGAAAGAAAAGTAATTTATCTTCCAGGCCTTTCTGCAAGGAGTCTTGGATTAGGATTTTTTTCAAATATCTGTTGTGAATGAAGACAAGCATACCCTGTTAACAGCAGCTCCATTTCTAGATTCTATTAAAAACTCAACCAGTGCAGTCCTTTCATTTAAAATTCCCCTATCCCTTTCTTTTTGTCTATACTCTGATATTAAGCCCTGACAGAGAAGGTGATCACTATCTTACAATCCAAATATCTTCTTGGCCTCTTCCCATTCTATTACCCTTCCCTCTCTAATTATTTGTTTCTAACACCTTTGCCAGCTTCCTACAGTAAATTCCATCCCTCTCACACCTATTTTATGTACCCCTAACTGTAGTCATCCCTGTCAGCAGAATCTCTTTTCTCCATTCCCATGTTTGCTTAGTTTTTAGTATACGTTCTGCTATTTTATGAATATAATATTCTGTATGACTGTTATTCTCCTTAAGGATCTGCGTCCAAAATCTCATTCTTTCTTTATTTCTTGAATTACCCCCTACTTCATCATCATCCTTTCCACTTTGAATTGTAGCTTTCTGCTTGTGATATGTATAAGAACCTTAATGGTGTAGCTCTAAAATATCCCTTCAAGTCAAGTAACCCTAAACCTCCTTGTTCTTCTTGGAGAATCAACTTATCCCACTTGACACTTGACACTTGACACTTGCCATCTTCCTCTAGCAAACAAAATCCTTCAGCTCTATTAATTACTATCCACAATTCCTCCTCTGGATGACAAACAATATGCCTGACCTGCGTAGAAAATGAAAGGGGCTAAAAACATTTTTACGGCTTGTATCTTTCTATCTATATCCATATGCAAGAGCTTCCAGTTTCTCAGTTTTTATATTATCTTTTAAGTCTCCTCCCACATATCCTTAACTGGCATAACAGAAGCCCTTTTAAGCCATACTCCTAAATACTTCATTTTATCATGTCCCCATATATATATATATATATATATATATATATATATATATATATATATATATGTATATATATATATATATATATATATATGGGTATTAATGAACCAGTTCATGTGTGGATACAAAGTTTATAGCTATAGCCTTTGTTTTATCTAAATGAATTGTGTAAAAAGCACAGAACTGTCTCAAAATGTTCCATGACACTAAGATGTCCTTTTCTGAGTCCATCAGGTCCAAAATAATATTATCTGCAAATAAAGCCAACTTTTCTTAACCACCATACCGATTATATTTTTGAATTTCTAAGTCCCTAACATTTTTGTCAATGGTTCTAAATATTATGCAAATAACAAAGGGGAAAGAAGACACCTCTCCCTGGTTCCTCTGTTCAGACACAATGTATCAGAGAGGAACCCTATCACTTTGAGTTTTGCCTCCAGTCCCTCTTATATCATTTTAATTAAACTTATTGTATCAGGAAATACAAATGCTTCCATTGCCTTACTCATAAAATACCAGATTACTATGTTGAATGCTTTCTCTGCATCAATACCCACCACCAACAGAGGTATTTTCTTACATTCTGCTTCCCTCTGGATCATCAGTGTTCTGTTATTGTTGTCAAATGTTTACCTCCCCTCCACAGAACCACCTTGGTCCATATATATCAATTTTGGCACCACCTTTGCCATTCTTTTAACCATTACAGTCATAAACACTTTATAATCATGGTTTAAAAATGAAATGGGTCTATATAGAGCTTTTCTCCCGGGCGTCCACTGAAAAAGGGTTATATGCCCAGCTGGACTCTCCCAGTAAACAAATGTCAAATAAATAAAATAAATAAATAAAAATATATGTATATGGATCGGATGGTTCTTAACTGTCTTTAGGTACTACAACCACAACAGCCTTTTTCCAGGATACTGGCATATCTCCTCCTTTTACAATACTGTTAAACCAAACCTTCCAGATCTTTAACACTTTCTTCCTTCCTAGCTTCCAAATTTCCACCAGAATACCATATTTTCTTGGCAGCTTTCCTACAGGTTAATTATACATCACCATTTTTATCTCCTCTTTTCAAAACTGTTAATTGTTGAAACTCATCTACCCCTATCTTTGGCATATTTACGTCTTCCATAAATGTTTCCATTTCTGCGTTTTCTTGATATACCCACTTCTCTGCTTTATAAAAACTTTCATAAAATGTTTGAAATATCCCTAACCCCTCAACAGGATAGTTGTAGGCTCTCTTTCTACTTTCTTCTGCCTAAGTTGTTCTGTGCTCTGGAGTTATCATCAAAGAACAGTTGCTTAAAGGCAATCTTTCTAAACTCATACATATTATCCATGTACTCCTTCATTTTGTCTTTAGCACTCTGCAGTTGAGACTCTTCTTGTTCTGTGAGATTCCCCTTATTTTGTAATACTTTACCCTTTGTCAGCCCCTCTAAATAATTCTTATTATTTCTTAACCAGATATTTTTTCTTTTATTTCTACCGTATTTTTAAACTCCACTTTCATTTTATCCCATTCACTAGCTATAACATCTGCAATACTTTTATCTTCCCTAATAACTTCAGGATAATTTCCACTACTCATCCCTTAAATTCCTCTCTTTTTAACAGGTAGGTTGGGAAGTGCCATTGTCTCATCTTTGCTATTACCCTGCATTTTTATCCTACTGATTATTGGCACATTTTCTGAAATAGTTAATTGGGTGTGTGTCAAAGTTCTCAATTAAATGCACATGTTCCAGTGAAATATAATCTCTGTCTAGTCCAGTCCAGTTATTGTACCTTGGTGAATAATATGTAAATTCTCTCTGAGTTCCTACTACTGAATTCATGACTTTCATACCAAATATTTTCATAAATTTCTTTAGCAATTTACCCTCTTTTGTTACATTTTCCCTTCAAGGCCCCCTAGATACATCCTCATTACTGCAAAACAAATTCCAGTCCCTACCTATAACTAATATTCCCTAGTGAAAGCTGATAATGTCTCTATTTTTTCAAGCTGCATAACAGCAGTTTTATATGGAATATAAACACATACTAGCATAACCTTCATCCCTTGCCAGTAGCCCCTTACTGCCACAAATCTGCCATTGTTATCTTTTTCTGTTGGAGCTCCTCTAGCAATTAATATAAATAATCTTCTTTTTTTTGTCCCTGATATTCAGCAGAATATCCATCCTGAAATATTTTCTTTATTAAATTCACATGCTCACTTCTTTCCAAATGTGTCTCATGAAGCACTCTGTATTTATTAATATAATTAAGTATTCTTTCCTTTTTGTCTAAACTTGTGTGACCATTCCACATTTCAAGATAATATGGAAAGCAACATCATTATGGTAAGAAGTCGCATGTAGTATTTTTGCAAGAAACTCGTTTTAAGCAGACAGATAAATACAATTGGAATCCAAACCAATATGCAATTCTAGCGCAGTCCAATTTTAAAAGTAAAAGAAGAGGAGTTATGATTCTTTGGAAAAAGAGAATCATAATGCCCCAGATTGCTTACATATTTGAAGATCAAGAAGGCCTATTATCTCTAGTGGTATTAAATTTTAACAACAGAATTTTGACACTAGTTAATTTATACTGGGTGTTAGACTAGCTATGAAACATTTAAATACTATTTTGAATAATACCAAGGGAAATCTAACTATATGAGGTAATTTTAACTGTATACTAAACAATTTTGAAGCCAGTGCCAAAATAAAACTAAGATTGGATCCCTCAGCCAAGGATCTTAACAATTGGATTGATCTTCTAAATTTAAAAGATTTTTTCATTATACAGGATGAAAAAAACTTGGATTTCACTCACTATTCCTTTGCATATGGTACTCGAACCAGAATAGATAAAATACTGACATCTCATGATTTGTCTTCTAAAACAAATAGCTTTTATATAATCACTTGTCCCATTTCTGATCACAATGCTCTTGAGTTAAAAATCTGTATGAACTTTAATAAGCAAAATTTTATAAATAGAATTCCATCTTATATTATTAATTTAAAAGAATTTAAACATTGGCTTCCTTCAGAAATGGTATTTACACAAATCAAAAATTCTGATGAAGTAAGTAAAGTTATGATATGGAACTCTTTTAAAGCATATATTTTAAGCAAGATACTGGCCTGGTACAGAAAAAAAGTAAAAGACTGCGACAATGAGTTCTTAGACATACAAACCAAATTACAAAAGGCCAAATTTAATCTTTCTTAAGATCTTTAATTAGATTAGATTCTTAATCTTTCTAAAGGAAATAATTCTAAGAAATTATAGACTGAATAATTAGGTAAAAAATATCTGGGTCTATGTAAGATAAAAGTTTATCTAAACAAACGCTGCAATCATCAAAAATTCAGGAATGTGATATGGTTTTTGTGAGATTGCGGTACAGTGAAGATCGGAATATTTTCCCTTTCCTCACTGTAGTGCAATCTTAGAGTTGGAATATATATATTTAGCAGGGGAGTGCAGCCCCCCCCACAATTGTGAGTTAGAGTTCCAGGGTTTTCAATGATTGCAGTGTTCATTTAGATAAGCTTTCGTTTATCTAATATAGACCCAAAAATACAATGAACTTTTGTCATGCAAAACAACTCTAGCTTTAGAAAAATTAAAATTGTCCTCTTATGCTATGACTCCTAAACATATAAAAATCTTATCTAAAAGAATAAAATTGCAATCCAGATTTAATCAGATTAAGGAAATTATAAATCCTCAAAACAATAAGAAACATACATATATTGGAGAAATATTAGAAATATTTAGACAATAATAATCTCACTTTTAGAAAATATTTATACAGATAATAAAGCTTGTATCAAACTGGGTTCATTCTCTACAGAATCTATTCTTCTAAACAGAGGAACAAAACAAAGGTTTTCTTTATCTTCTACTCTTTTTCTACCAGCCGTTGAAATGTTGGCAATCGCAGTTTAGGACTAATCATAAAATAAAAGGTATACAGTTAAATGAATTCTATCACTCTAACATTTTATTTTTTCACAGAGGATGTTATGTTAACACTAACAAAATCTGAAAAATTGATGAAAGAATTAAACTCAGTGATTAACAAATTTACAGACTCAACACATCTTCATTTCAATAAATTAAAATCACCTTATTTTTAAAGAAAAAAGATAAAAGACATACTAAAAGATAAATTCATGGGCATAGATGCTCCTTGACTTATCTAGGTATTTTCCACAAATCTCTTGAAGAAACCAGATATGTTAATTATGAAAAAATGTTGAAGGACTTACCTTTGCTGACATTCAAGTGGAATACACTAAGTATATCATTTGAAGATAGACTTCAGCTGATAAAAATGGTTTTATTTCCAAAGATGTTACACATAATACAAGCTTTGGTTCTTCCTCCTAATAAAGTGCATCTAAATGTTACTGTTAAATACTTTTTGGTTTCAAAAAAAACTAGAACTGCTTTGCCCCATCATATTAAACCATGACATTCCCTGATTACTGGAATAAATTTGTTTCTCTTCTGCCTAGTGTACAGTGAATAATCATTTACCAGAGATACTCTACACTCTCCAACTTTTTGCCACAGTTTTGTCAGGATCAACTCTTTCAGCTGGTAAGTTTGCATCTTTACTAATAAAGGTCTTGGCTGCTCTCTCATGGCCATATTTGGAGCATATGCACAGTGTGCCATTTCAATTAATAGCTCTTGCTGTGGAATACCAGTCCAATTGCTTGTTTGTGCTTTCATAAAATTAATACAGTCTGTTCTTTATAGTTTTTCTGGTATAGCAGAGAATCTCAGATTTTCTCCATGTGCTCTAGCCTTAAATTCTACCATTTTTTTAAACATCTCTTCTTAAGCAGTCTCATACTCAGCCAGTCTTTTCTTTATTTCAACCTCTGATTTTTGCAGTTTTATCAGCTCATCTTAATATCTGTGTAAAACTTCTTCAAATGTTCAGCCTTTTGTTATTTGAGTTGATATACTTCCTCAGCATTTTGATTATTTTAATCAGCCTTGAGCACATTTTACTTATTTTTATTCTAGATTACTGGAAGCCATGTCTTGCTCCAAAGCAGGAGCTTGAGCTGAACAGCTGCAGGATTCTTCCCAATCAGTGTTTTCTCTTCACTTTCTCTAGCTGATTTTCTTTCATGCTCTCTAAGTTTCTACTTTCCTGGCATCCAGGTAGTGTACTTACTAGAGAGTAACTACAGTTTATTTAGGTCGACAATATCACTGGCTGTTGTTTCTCAGTTTCTGTTTTCATACTGGGAGAGCTGAAGTTAAGCTGTTGATCAGTCTGCAGCCATTTTGGAAGTCCATAGAATCCTTTTTAATCTATAAATCTACATATTTTATCAAATATCTCGATACGTATGCACATTGCTGAACTAATTCATGCATGAGTACATAGTTTACTGCTATAGCATTTGTTTTAATTGCATTTATGTTATATTCCAAAAATACATGAAAATGTTTCAAAATGTTTCTCAACACCAAAATGTCATTCTTTATATTTATCACCACCTTCCTTCAAATGGGACCTAGGTAACTGGAGGAATATTCATAAATTCACCACAGGCTTGACTGGCTTAGCCCTCCTAGAGAGAGGAGTTACAGTCTAAGGCTGAATATTGCCATTGTGTAAAGGTCTCAAGACTTTAGTTGCCTTAAATGCTCCAATGACTCCTAAGAACAAAGTACAGCTGCCATTGAATAAATACTGTACATATGAATTTCTTCAACTGTTGCTTACTTGCTAATGACATGTGTACCTGTCTTTATCATTGTAACACTACTCACTGTATATTCCTATGTGTATACATACTTGTTATATGTAGAAATCAGATTTATATTCTGGATGTCATGTTAGCAAATCCTGTCAGGAGCTTTTCTTCCCAAGCCTCAAGTGTAAATGGCTGGATCTCTAATTACCAAACAGAAATACATAAATCACAACAAATGTAAAGAGAGCTGGTAATACTCTGCTACTAGCTTGCAGCCACACCATGTTTTTATCAAAGTATTTTATAAACAGGTTTATTTTTTTCAGAGTGCCATAATCATTTAATATTCTAAACGGAAGACTCACAGTTTTCACTGTTGATTATATACATTTTGCCCCAACATGCTTAATGCTTTAGATTATTTAAAAAAATGTAAATGAATGATACCTACTGGGCTATCTTATATATAAACCCAAAAAATACAAAGGGGGGGGCTGAAACCAATGTTTGGTTATATGCCTTGCTCAAAATTATACAGCAAGCAAATAGAGACTGAGGGACTCAAACTTACAGGTGCAAGAAAAGTATCATTAATTAGTAGCTTCTAGCTTTACTCTCCTGTGCTGAACTGCTGGAGTCTTTGAGTATCTGGTACTCCCTACAAAGGCTGCCATGAGTTTCCTAGAAACCATAGTAATGTAACTACCACCTACTACCTCTAGACTGTAGATGTTACTTCTGGAACATTATCTGCTCTGGATAAACAAGGTTCTGTACTGGTAATGAATACAAAGAGCTATTACAAAAATACACATCCATGGATTAAATAATTAACAGAAGTAACTAATCATTTTCCTTAGTAAATGCCTCTACTAGAGCTACATAGGGGTGGTTCCAGGAGAGTTACGGTCTTATAATGATTCTCCTTTTAATTCCTTCAAAGACTTTCTAAACATTTATTTCAGTTTTATAAATCATGATTATTCCACTATGTTTATAAGCTTTACATTTCAGACTGACAACAACATTTTGTGAGATGTGTAAGAGAAAAATGTGATTCATTATGGCTCAGTCACACACCACAGTTTTGCAGGGGGCATGAAATTATAACACCCTAAAATTAGTTGAGCTGTGCACTGTCAAAACAGTAGGACTTGTACAGTCTTAAAGCACTTTTCTTTTGGTTGCTAAGTGACATGCTTGTTTTCAGGGGAAATACAAAACAAGGATTGTGATGCTGTTATGAGCCTATGGTAGGTGGCACACACTGTGTGTTATAGAAAGATTTTTGCCAGTGGACACATGTGTGGTCTTGATATGTACACTGTGGTGTACCACATACACCACATGGCATTACTGCCCTGTGCAGCACAATAAGGCAAACAAACTTTCAGTGGCGTGGTTTAGCAGCTGTTCATCTGCAGTGACGATGACCATGTGTTAGTTAAGCAATAACCAACAACGTCTGTGCGGTATATTAAATAATGTTTTTGTATAATGGCACCGTGCTGTCCTTCCGCGACTGGTACATATCCTGTTACCTTTCTTGATGTACTGCCCATGCATATGGGACTTGCTTTCACACCCATACCCAGTACATCAGTACTTTGCAAAGGAAGCAACGGAGAAAAGACCGTCTCTGTGGCTCCTTTTTTCTGTTCTTTTTTTTTTAAATAAAAAAAAAAAAAAACATTTCGGACAGGTACATGTCTTTAGTTTTGAATAATGTACCTGATTTTCCTAGTTTTTTCTCCATCCTGTCTCTCTGCTATGTCCAGAGTCCAGATTTCAGATATTTTTTACATTTATTTTTGTAAAAAAAAGTTAAAAGTTATAGTGTATACCAATGGAAAAAAGTCCGGACATCTGGACCTTTTTCCATTGGTATATGCTCGAATTTACAATGGGCACACTGATTGAGCTTACCTATCAGAGTGCTCATTTTGAAATATTAATGGGCAGTCATTGTATAATCACAGTGTTACTATCCTGTTATATTAAGTGTTTTATTATGTCACAGTACGAATAGGTATCCTTTGAGAAAATGCTTGTGGGGGTTAGTGGTGCTGGTGGGGTTGAAGTATATGATGGTACGAATGTCATAGTCATTTATCAAGAACAGCAGGTGCTACAGGAGTCCCACACATACACATATGAACCCCTGGCAGCTGCTCATAAGGTAGTTCATGTGAAAGTTTCCTTAACTTCTTTAGGACTAAGATGTGAAATGTCACACATTCAGCACTATATATCGAGTTACTTTGCCCCAATTAATCAGTTGCTCCTTGAAGTCCTATCTTAGCTTGAAGTCACCTGTCACTCTTGAAGTTAACCAATCACAAGCAGCATCACAGCTTCGTGTGGTGTGTGACTTCTAAACAGAAAATGCATATAGACCGGATTAGCTACATGTAAGGTGCAGCTATACAGGGTGCAAACATTTGAATGATTTAGAAATAAGCAGACATCTTCTTCTGCACAGGGCAAGTGGCAAATGTAATGCTCTTCACTGCAACCTTAAATTCTTAACATAGAAAGTTTAGTACCCCTCTGCTACTGTCTCCAACTGCTATAGTTTGCACATTATAAGTAATATTTTGCACTCCTGTTAATGAGATGCAGGATGGAGATCCTGATGTAGGAACACACTTTTATGAATCAGCAGTCTTGAATTTACTTACCTATTTTACATTTTAGATGTTTTTTTCAGTTGCTGGCAATAGAAAACATTGACATTTTTGCAAAAATGGGGAGAGTTTACCAGTAGATTTTATCATATGGTTATAAAGCTTGAAGTCCGAACATTAGATGAAAAGGACTTAACAGATCCCTTTTCTCAGCATAACATCTTAGTTTTTGAGCATTAAGAATCATAGCATTGGCTTTCATAAAACAGAGCGGATGTTCAAAAGGAGAGAATCTTTTTCTTATTTTTTTAAGTTCAATTCCTACAAATACTATACCCCAAAGTGGAAATGATAAGTAATTTTTGAATGAATTCTGTTCAATGATAGTGTAATTAACATGCCAATTAATAGTTATAACTTCATTTCAAAACATCACTAAATTACCCAGATCAAGAAGAAAAAATATAGTGTTATGCCTGAATCAAATCAGCTGAGAGGTATGCTCAAATGTATTAAATGGAAGACCTTTGGTCAACCATCTACAGTCAGAAAGCAAATGATGAGATCTTGCTTCTACTTTTAGCAACTTCTATTTGCAGCTGTAAATGCTGATCTTTAAGCTATTACAAGATTGCCTTTGTGACAAACTCTGACCTGGTAGTATTTGTAGTAGGCCTGTTTAATGCTCTTTTGTTGATTGCTAAAATATTAACAACATAAAGAGCTCTGTGGGGCAGACAGACATCTTTTTCCAAATGTGATGACTTTGTGCTTTTCAAGAAGCATTTCAATGTTGTCTGTGGTTCATCTGAGTGTGCAACCCATCTATTACAGATACCTACAGGAATGTTACTTTTTATTACCCGTGAGGAGAAGTGGTTAATGAATTAATAATAACACTTATCATTTATTTTCTGTCGCTTGTCCAGTCAGGATAAAACAGACGAACAGTTGTGGGTTTGCGTCAAGCAGCTTTATTAAAGACAAGCAAATCAGGACTGAGGCTTAGTAACTTAGACTTAAATAAACTTATTAACAGACTGACTACCACACTCATACATATTAACACTCTGGCTGTTCTCTCAAAATGGCACTGCTGCCTGCAGGTGCTCACTTCTTATATGCACAAGCTATAGCCTACATCTGCACGTGCTCACTACTTACATGTACGAGCTACATCTGGAAATACTTCTTAAAGGTACATACACATGCTCTGATCTACATCCTCCCTCTTTGAGAAATGATCCATACATGAAATGACAGTATTCAATGACATTACATGAAATGACAGTATTCAATGACATTACACGAAATGACAGTATTCAATGACATTACATGAAATGACAGTATTCAATGGCATTACATGAAATGACAGTATTCAATGACATTATATGAAATGACAGTATTCAATGACATTACATGAAATGACAGTATTCAATGACATTATATGAAATGACAGTATTCAGTGACATTACATGAAATGACAGTATTCAATGACATTACATGAACTGACAGTATTCAATGACATTATATGACCTGACAGTATTCAATGACATTACATGAAATGACAGTATTCAATGGCATTATAGGAAATGACAGTATTCAATGACATTACATGAAATGACAGTATTCAGTGGCATTATATGAACTGACAGTATTCAATGACATTACATGAAATGACAGTATTCAATGGCATTATATGAACTGACAGTTTTCAATGACATTACATGAAATGACAGTATTCAATGACATTACATGAAATGACAGTATTCAATGGCATTATATGAACTGACAGTATTCAATGACATTACATGAAATGACAGTATTCAATGACATATTAAATGACAGTATTCAATGACATTACATGAAATGACAGCATTCAATGACATTATATGAAATGACAGTATTCAATGGCATTATATGAAATGGCAGTATTCAATGACATTACATGAAATGACAGTATTCAATGGCATTATATGAACTGACAGTATTCAATGACATTATATGAAATGACAGTATTCAATGGCATTATATGAACTGACAGTATTCAATGACATATTAAATGACAGTATTCAATGACATTACATGAAATTACAGTATTCAATGGCATTATATGAACTGACAGTATTCAATGACATATTAAATGACAGTATTCAATGACATTACATGAAATGACAGTATTCAATGACATTATATGAAATGACAGTATTCAATGACATTACATGAAATGACAGTATTCAATGACATTATATGAAATGACAGTATTCAATGACATTACATGACATGCAATTACAGAGATATTTTGACATGCAATTATACAGAGTTAGACATAAAACAATCATGTCCAGGTTGCTGTGTATTTTACACTAGGTCTAGAAATATGATCTGATTATGTAACATAAAAGTCAGAATTAGATCTAGCAATGGGGACTGTCTTCAAGGAATGTTCAACTTTGGGGACAACTGGGACCTCATCAGGAATGGGAATGGATACTGAGACATGTTCTTTGGTATGAACATTGTCAGGATTGTTCTGAGATCTAGACTCTGTATCACAGGTACAATGCTGTGATATTGTTTCTGATACAGGAAGAAGATGTTTGCAGTTTCTCCTGTACTCTATACCCTCAGATTCCACTAAGTATGATCTTGGCTCAGTACATATACCTCTCACTTGACCAGTTCGATCAAAGCCTTTTGCCGTTTGCATCCTCACTGTCTCTCCTTCTTAAAGAGATGTGCTTTGATTGCTCTGGTGTTTTTAAACTAGAACTGATAGGCAAGGTTGTTCTGGTTTGCCTAGATAGAAATCTCTGAGCAGTCGAGCCTAGTAGGTTGTCACGAGGTATATTTCTGAGATTAGGTAAATTCAAGAAGATATCAATATTGTCACACTTTGACCTCTCTAGTAATTGCTTCACACTCTGTACTGCATGTTCGGCAAGGCCATTTGACTGTGGTATTCCGGACTACTAGTAATATGGATAAAGTCTCACTATTTAGCAAATCTCTGAAACAATTGCCTGGTAAACCAGGTACCATTGTTAGAAATAACTTTGTGTGGACTACTATGGACTGAGAAATGACATTTCATCTTAGTAATAACAGCAATGGATGTTAGGTTAGGTAGCAAATCGGTCTCAAACCAGTTCGAATAAAAGTCTACCAACACTAAGCAATGCTGATTGTTCCACTCATATATGTCAGTGGCTACTATTGACCAAGGTAGTTCAGTAATCTGGCTTAGCTGAAGTGGCTCTTTTTGCAAATGCGGTTTAGTAATTTTGCATACTGAACAAGATGAAAGCACTTTATCAATGTCCTTTGACACAGAAGTCCAAAATACTAGTTCTCTCACCCTTCTTTTGGTAGTTCCGGAACCTGGGTGGCCCCAGTGCAAAATATGAATGTATTCATGTTGTAAGGAAGCAGGAACAATAACTTTTGGACCTTTGAGAATGATACCATTTTCCATCAGTGTCTCATCTCTGTACGGAAAATAATGTTGTACTTCTGGCAATACACAAGATTGTTTTGACGGCCATCCAACATTAATGAAGTGGTTGAGCTTCTGCAAAATTGCATCAGTCTTTGTATGATTTCATAGCTCATCAAGTCTTGTGGTAGAAAAATCACTCACTTCCATGACATCAAAGTCAACATTCTCTGCATTAAGCTGTTCTGTGGTATCTCTGGGCAATTAGGATAAGGTATCAGCCAGATAAAGAAATTTGCCTTTTGTGTAGACCATTTTAAAATTAGACTTTTGTAATTTGAGCATCATTCTTTATAATCTTGCTAGAGCCGCATGCATAGGCTTCTTTAAAATAGTGACTAGAGGTTGATGATCACTTTCGACTTGAATAGCCCAGCCATAAATATAATCATGGAACTTTGAACATCCGAACACAATTGCCAAAAGTTCCTTCTCAATTTGAGCATACTGCATCTCAATTTGGGTAAGAGTTCTAGATGCACAGGCAACAGGTCTGCCATCCTGAAGAATAACTGCACCACGACCGAACTTTGAAGCATCACAGGAAAGAACTACTGGTTTGTGAACATCATAGTATCTCAATGTAGGCGGGCTGGCAATTTGCTGCTTGAAGTTATCGAATGCTCTTTGTTGTTGTCCTAACCATGACCAGGCAAAATTTTTGCATGTCAGTTCTCTCAAAAGTGCTGATAAGTCACTAAAGTCAGGGATAAATTTGCCCAAATACTTAACCACACCAAGGAAATGCTGTAGCGATTGGACATTGTCTGGAGCCGGCATCTCAAGAATGGCTGCTTGTTTGGAAGGGTCTGATCGTAAGTCTGTACTGATAAATAAATGACCTACGTAAGTAACTTCTGTTAGTCTGAATTTACATTTCAGAGGATTAAGCTTCAGGTTCACTTCATGCTCTCTGTCCACAACATTCCTGAGGTTTCTGTCATGCTCTGCTTCATCATTACCTCCAACCAGTAAATCATCAACTATTACAGCACATGGATAGCCCCTAAAAAATTTGCTCCATTGCACACTGAGAGACTTCACTGGCAGAATGTATTCCAAAAGGCATCCTGAGGAATCTGTACCTACCAAATGGTGTACTGAATGTAGTCAGTAGTGAAGATTTGCGATCAAACATTACTTGCCAAAATAAACCCTTTGCATCTAACACAGAAAAAAACAGTGGCACTTGGCATGCATGTGGCAGCCTCATCAACTGTTCGCATAGGATGATGAGGTCTCTTTAATGCCTTGTTCAAGTCTCTTGGGTCAATGCATATTCTGATTTCATCTGAATTTTTCTTATGAGCAGCTACCATGGAAGACACCCACTCAGTTGGTTCTGTGACTGGACAAATCACACCTTGCTGCACCATCTTGTCTAATTGGACCCTGACTTTGTCCTGAATAGCTATTGGAACTCTCCTCACTGGTCTGACCACTGGACTGACCTCTGGGTCTACTTTTATGGAGTAAACAACTGGAAGTTTGCCTAGCTTGTTGTCAAAAACATCAGCATACTCCGAGAAAATAGCATCACTGAAGCTGGAACTGGGACATGTGCTTACATGATGGACTTCTTTTGTAAAAGAAAGCAGTTTAATTCTTAAACTGTCTCTGAGACCTAATAATGACTGCACAGGTCTTCTGACTACATAAAATTGCAAGCTGTAACTTTTCCAAGCCAAATAGCATGAAAGCACTACTGAGCCTTTGGTTTGAATCTCTTCACCTCCATAAGCAACAAGCTTCACACAATTAGCCAAATTAAGTTGCATACCAGCTCTCATTCTAGCAAATGTTTCTGCTGACATCACATTACACTTTGAACCAGTGTCCACCTTTAGCTTTGTGGGTTTATGATTGCTGAGGCCAGTACAAAATACATTGTTCTTTGCCAAAAAATCTACTGCATTAACCTTTTCACCGGCCACTGATACAGCATCTACATAGAAAGTAGGGTTGCAGCTTTCCACATGATCAGCTTCCCTTTTTGAGTGACCTTTCTTAATAACTGTATGAGGTTTGCTTAACTTACAAAACTTTTGAAAGTGTTTCCATTTTTTACATTTGTGGCATTGCTGACTAAATGCTAAGCACTTCTCGCTTTTAGACTCATGGTCGGAAGCAGAATTATAACAGTTAACAATAAGACTTGACTTGGGTTTTGCTGACTCACCCTTATACTGTACTGAGCATGTACGTTTTGCTGAGCTAGTCTTAGAACTTGCTAGAAAGTTACAGGATCTCCCAGGGGAACCCGTAGGGGCTGCAGCTGCCATGTGCTTAGGCCTGTTTCTGTTTGCTACATGTTGCATGCTGTCTACGCTTGCTCTAGAGGCTGCTGAAACTAAGCTCTTATCACTTGTAAGCATATTTGTGTGCCTTTCTGTGAGCTCATGGATTTGACAAATCTCTGTGGCTTTGCACAATGTTAAATCACTGTCACAAAGCAAAATCTTTCTCACTGCAGCACTATTAACACCACACACAAGCCTGTCCTTTACTAACTCATCTTTCAAATCACCAGATCTGCACATTTTAGCCTTATTTCTCAAGTCAGTGATATAAACTGCAAAAGTTTCATAGGTTGGTACTAGGCTATCAGCCCTAGGGCCTATACAAGCCTAGCCATAACAATTCCCTGGCTATTTCTTCCCACATTATTTACTTTCCTGGACCCCTGTCTAGCAGGGCGACTGACGTGATCCCTGGGGTGAATTTCCTTTCTCCCATCCAATCGTCAAGGTTCCTCTTGAAGAGGTCCAAAGAGGCACTCTGCTTGACATGTATGGGCAATCTATTCCAGAGTCTGGGGTCTCCTGGTCAGGAACATATCCCTCCAGCATGTTTTGTTTATTGTGATGACAAGGATTAGATCCCTGGAGCATGTTGCTCTGAGGGATTGAGATTTCTTTAAGTGTAGCATGTCCAACAGCTCTGGGTTTGACATGGCCTTGTATGTTAAGCAGAGATCGCCTCTGAGTAGATGATATGCGACAGAGTATAGCTGGAGTTTTTTAAGGCAGTCAGCATAGGGCATCTGCTTTAGGCCTGTGATTCTTTTAGTGAGGTATTTCTGCATCCTTTCCAGTTGTTGCAGATGTCTTGAGAGGTACATAACAAATGGGGTGTTGTATTCTATAATAGGTCTAATGAGGGATGAGTACAGTGGGACTTGGCTTTTGATATCTTGTATAAAATAGTTGCCTCTCTAATGTAACATTTGTCTGGGGGTTGCACATTTCTCTAAAGTTGGTTTCAAGCCCTCAGGGTCCTCTCTTGATTCAGCCGATACAACAATACGGTGGTTCCCCTTCTCCTGCATATACTGCTGGTGCATACACAAATGCACAAATTAATGCTTTCTTTCAATGGCCTCTGACCCGGCTAAGTTAAACAAAATGACTGCTCTTGTACGTGCGTCTTTGTCAGAAAATGCTGCTTGTATGAAATTATCATATTCCTGCTCAAATACTCTCAAATTCTCTGCAATATTATGATCAAACACAAGTGGACTGGGTCTGTGAAATGCCTCTGCCATATCAACACACAGTAGTGAAGGTTCTTGGAATTATGTACAAACATGTACACATAAATATATGCCAGAACTTGTAAGTATGCCCAATAGCACAACAAACTCTTTGAAATAACTGCACTTTACCAAAAAAGTATTGTAGCACAAAAACACTTTAAAATCACAGTAGTTTGCACAATCACTCCTTATCAGTGTAAGAAATGCTTTGAAATGGCTGTACTTCGTGAACACACTGTACACAGCAGAAGAAGCTCAGAGTAAGAAACACTTCAAAATGAATGCACTTTGCAAATAAACTGTATACAGCACAAGAACCTTTCAAAATGGCTGTACTTTGCGAAATAACTCTATACAGTGTAAGAAACACTTTGGAATGGCAGCACTCTGTGAATAAATATACACAGCACAAGAAACTTTTTTGAAATGGCTGTAGTTTGACTGCACTTTGCAAAATAACTGTACTTTGCACACAGCAAGCTCTTTGAAATAATTGCACCATAATAAAGCACACAGTCTGCAAACACTTTACACACTCTGAGATACTTCAGACAGCTCTAGTTATGTTTTGAATGGCTTTTCAGTCAATGCAAAATAGTAGTTTGTGCCCAGAACACAGTCTTTTACTGAAAAACATGCAGTCACCTTACCTTTTAAGCTTAATTTGCCCTTTTATTGCACACGTTATGCCCTTTTAACCTCTTATCATGCTCAGTATACTTTTCTTGAGCCCGTTTTACTCCAAACATGCTCATTATGCAAACCAAAGGTAATTCTGAGCCCCATATGAATAGTTCTGCTAGTTTTATCAAATATCATGGTTTTGAACACTTTGTTTAATTAATAATGCATTTTGTGCCTTACAAATGGTCCATTTCATTTTCTTTGCAAAACAAATCATCTGTGCAGGTTTTGGTCACCTGAAGTTCGTTTCTGGCCCTTTTTGATTGTTTGAGCACTGTATCACCCAACCTGCTCAATAAACCTTCACCTTCAACTCTGCACCTTATGGTTTGAAGAAATTGCACTCTTAATCCCAGTTCTAACACCATGTCACTTGTCCAGTCAGGATAAAACAGACTAACAGTTGTGGGTTCAGTTCAAGCAGCTTTATTACACACAAACACATCAGGACTGAGGCTTAGTAACTTAAACTTAAACTTATAAACAGACTGACTACTACACTCATACATGTTAACACTCTGGCTGTTCTCTCAAAATGGCACTGCTGCCTGTACGTGCTGACTATTTATATGCACGTGCCTACATGTGGAAATGCTTCTTAAGTTACACACACATAATCTGTTCTACATTTTCCAAGTCTCAGAAGGGTTGAATGGGAGTTACCCCCCACTATGGCACAGCGAAAGTATTAACAGCCACTGCTACTTAAAGACAATAACTGTATCACATTTAAGTAACCTTTACAATCCCAGCCACAAAGCTTTTAGTTAAATGCATTTCTGATAAAGACATACTGTCATGGACAGACATGGCTAAAGGTAATATGATGTTCACAATGTTCATTATTCAGTTTTAATTTTGTACCAACAAAGGCAGCATAGATAGTTACGCTAAACTAGGTAGATCAGTTTGTCCAACACAAAATTACCAGTCTGCCCAGTATATTCTATTCTTAGTTTCACACAGGATCTGCACTTTCTCCTTTCAGTTTCCAGCACATTGTGGTCTCACCTCACTGATTCTGTCTCACCAAGCTGAAATATATTCTTATGGGCACTTCTTCCTAAATTTGGTCAATCAAACATGACTGCTGCACTAAATGTTACTGTTCTTATGCATGGGAGGAATTTATGTTATTCTGTTATTCAAGTGAGTGAAGGATTTTTACCACTATGTGTTATAGTTGGAAGAAGATGAAATACATAAAAAAAATTGTACGGTGAGTGTACTACAAGAGCTCGCATGCTATTTGCTCATGATGCACTTGCTCGCTGCCACTTACTCAACTAGGCAGGTGCTTGAACTCCCAGTAACTCAATATTCCCATAATTACTTAGATCCCATAACCAGCCAAAACTTCCCTTCTTATTCCCTAACCATAGAACTCCCTTCCAGCTCCCTAAACCTAAAAGTCCAACCCCTCTACAGCTACATTCCCCAAATCGCTCCCTAACCTGAAACCTCCCTTCCCAATCCCTAACCATAAAAATCCCCCTACTGCTCCCTCCACACAGCTGCTTGCCTGGACTCATATTTAAGCTTGGGCAGGAGTAGCAGCCTACAATAGCTGCAAGGTGTTCAAGTTCCTGGTTCTGATACAGTGTTTTTCAAGTGCTTGAGAATCAAGCACCTGTAGTAAACCCGTGTACAGGAATTTCTAAAAATGTGGTCAGTCAGATGGATCTGCAGTACCTATTGAAATTATGTGTTTTATAAGGCTGGAGTTGCCACCTTTGTGTGCTATTCTTCAAAACAAGAAAAAATACATTATCGTAGAGATTATGTTTAACACTTTTATTAAATTCTTACAATACTCAAAATGACATGGGTACAAATGCAATAACATAAAAAAAAACACAGCAAATGTGTTTTTCATTTTCAGGCAAAAAAATGTATATATATATATATATATATATATATATATATATATATATATATATATATAGGAGCACTACGTAATCCTGAAAGCCCAAAATCCTGAAGACCAAAATCCTGAGACCAAAATCCTGAAAGCTCAAAATACTGAAAACTCAAAAACCTGAAAACACACAGGATACCAACAATTACTATATTCCAGCACAAGTACATACAGAAACAAAACACAAACTATATTACTGTTCTCCAAGTGTAAGCAGGGGGGAAGCCCCCCTACACCACCTATGTGGGGAGCTGTGCCCCCCACACCCCCTGCTACTTAAATATATCAACTCCAAGATTGCACTTAGTGTAGTGTAATCTTGGAGTTGATATATTTAAGTAGCAGGGGGTGTGGGGGCACAGCCCTCCATATGGGGGTGCAGGAGGCTTGCCCCCCCCTGCATATAGTTGAAGGGTAATATGTTTCTGTATGTACTTGTGCTGGAATATAGTAATTGTTGGTATCCTGTGTGTTTTCAGGATTTTGAGTTTTCAGTATTTTGAACTGCCAGGATTTTGAACTGTCAGTATTTTGGTCTTCGGGATTTTGGGCTTTCAGGATTCTGTAGTGCTCCTATATATATATATATATATATATATATATATATATATATATATATTTTTTTTTTTTATTATTATTTATTTATTTATATTCCCTCCAGCATTACATAAATTACTAAATTTCTGCCTTCCTTTAAACCACATTCCTCCTTCTCAGCATTATTCTGCATGTATTGCTCCCACAAATTCCATTTATTTATATTTAGTTGGCAGCTTCCCTTTTCTAAAGATCCCGTTTCCGGTTATTTTATCTCCTTTACAATATTCCGCACTTCTATTACAGTTGGTTTCGTTTTTTATTTCATTTTCTAGTAATTGCTTTTCTGGCACTCAGTAGCATTAAACTTAGTAAGGCCATATTACGCCCACATGTTCACAGTTACCCCTCTCTTACTTATCACATCTCTAGCATTTGTTATTTACCTGAGGAAAAATCCTCTGAAATCTGCTTGAAAGAAATAGATCTGACTCAAAGTGTAGCAGGTCTTAGCATCCTAAATTAAAGCTCAGGTTTCAAAATTTATTTTTATTTATTTTATTTATTTGCAGTTGGTTTACCAGGATAGTCCATTGGGCCAAAATGAACCCGTTTTCAATGGAGTCCTGGGGAGAAAAGCTCCAGTAAGAAGGTTACAATAAGTTTTACATTAGATTACAATGTTTACAAGTGAACAAATTAGAGCAAGACATTTCATGTAGTATGGCTTGAGAAACCAGGTTACAAGTAGGTTTTAGGTTATATTACAATATTTTCAAGTGATGCAGTTTAAAGCATAATGTTTCAAGTAGTACAGACAGGTGATGAAAGTTTCAGAAGATATAATACTGGTAATGAAAACATTTATATATAAGTACTGAGATGTCCTAAATATCGACTAAGCTTGAAAGTATGACACATAATACAATTTATAAAAAGTTTGGTTAGAACAAGTAGAGAGAGTTTGAGTTAGGAGAGGCAGTAGAGGAAGTTAGTGGAAGGGAGGGAAAAAGGAGTTTGCCAGTTTATATTATGATGGATGAGAACAGGAGCATTCCCACTGGGATATTAGGTGAGAGTGAAGAGATTTTTTGAAAGTGAAATGGTTAGAGATGATACGAATGGATGGGGGTAGGGAGTTCCAGAGACGTGCTAGGCCGTAGGATAGGAGATTTTTACCTGGGGGCGAGTAGGTTTATGCAATTCTATTAGATTTTGGTTGTTAGATCTTAGTACTCTGTTGGGTAGGTGCATTTTAAAGGCAGAGGAAAGGGATGGACAGAGAAGGGGGTTGAAAATGAGTTTATGTGCTAGAGTCAGTTGAGTGTAGGTGAGATGATTGGAAAGTTCTAGCCATTTTAGTTTGTGGAAAGAAGAACAGTGGTAGCTAGATGATTTGTGGCTAGTAGCGAATTTGGCGATTTTGTTGTAACATGAGGAAAGTTGTGTTTTAAGGGAAGATTGTAGCTTAGTTAAGAGTGGGGCTCCATAGAGAAGGGAGGGGATAAGAAATGAGGTAGAGAGAGTGATTTTGGTGGAGGGTGTGAGGTAACGATTTTGTCGATAGAGCATACCTAATTTTTGATGGGTTTTTTTGATATTTAGTTGTAGGTGGGAGTTGAATTTAAGCTTACTATCAATTTGGACCCCAAGTAATTTAGTCTCAGGCACCAGTTCAAGAGATGTATTGTTATTACTAGTGATATAGAAAGTGTTTGTATTGATGGAGGTGACTTTAGAGGGAGTGAATACCATTAATTTGGTTTTAGAGGCATTTAGTGCTAGGTGATTTCTTTTCATCCATTGTTCTGTGATTGAGAATGCATCTTGTGTAAGTTTTTGCAGTGTGGGGAGGGATGTGGCAGAACAGATAATAGTTGAATCATCTGCATATTGGATGATATTTGAGAAAGGAATAGAATTCTGGAAGTCATTTATGAATATATTAAAGAGGAGAGGACCTAGTATGGAACCTTGAGGAACTCCAGTTGGGGTAGCAAGGAAAGAAGAGGTGGCTTTCTTCCATTTTACTGATTGATATCTATTAGATAAGTAACTGGAGAACCAGTTCTGAGAAGAAGAAGATAGGTTTAGCTGAGAGAGTTTAGTTAGAAGAAGTTTGTGAGAGATAGTGTCAAAGGCTTTAGAAAGGTCAAATAGGAGGGTAGAGACAATATGACCAGAGTCTCGGGCTTTGTTTACAGTTTCCAGGAAGGAGAGGAGGGCTGTCATAGTGCTATGACCAGGCCTAAAACCATGCTGTGTTGGAGTTAGTAGGTGATTGTCTATAAGATATGGTAGGAGTTGTAGTTGGATACATTTTTCTAGGAGTTTAGAAATGGGAGATAGGATAAGGATGGGTCAGAAATTAGTTATATTGTTATTATTACCACCTTTATGCAAGGGTATGATGAAAGCCTTTTTCCAGATTTGGGGTACTATGCTTTCTTGGATAGAGCAGTTTATTAGGATACTGATGGGGTAGGCAATGGCTTCTGCAGCTATGCTAAGAAAGTATGATGGGATGTTGTCAGGGGCATTAGATCCTGGCTTAAGTTTTTGAAGGAGTTTTTTTATGGTGGAAATGGGTATAGGTTTGAAAGAAAAAGGAGAGGAAGGAGTAGGGAGGGTATTAGAGAGTGATGATAGTGGAGAAGAAGAGAGTGTAGTAGTAGGAGTGCAGGTAGAAGTGTTTGTAGAGGAAGTTGAGGGTGAAATGGGAGGAGTGGTGTTGTCAGAGAATGTTGAGGTGAATTTAGAGATAGAATTTATGAAGAAAGAGTTAAATTGTGTGGCCAAATGTATGTCGGGAGCATTGGGGTCTGGGCTGGGGTTGTCAATTTTGCCTGGATTGATAAGGGTGGCGACTCCTTTCCAGAATTTCTGAGGGTTTGTTTTATTGCTGTTTTGGAGTATGGAGAAGTAATTTCATCGGTCAGTGATAATAAGCTTTTTGACTTTATTTCTGAGTGTTTTATATTCATTATGAATGAGGGGAGACTTATTTTGTGGTAGAGTGCCCAGACTTTGTTTCTGCGTTGCATGGTGACTAGAGTACTTTTGGATAGCCAAGGAGCAGTTTTGATTTTTATTCGCTTAGTCCGTAGAGAAGCATGGTAGTCGAGAAGGTTTAAGAAGGTTGAGTTGAAGTGGGCAACGGCATTATCTAAAGGTAGAGTTTTTAGAATGTTCCAATTAATAGCTTTTAAGGAGTTTGAGAAGGTTATAGGGTTGAAGTTTTTTTGGTTGCGAGTAGTAATATAATTATGTGTTTGGTGTATGGGTGAAGGGAGTCGGTGTGTGAATGTGGGTAGGTGATCGCTAAGAGGGTCTGGAAGTGTACCATTATCAGAGAAATAATGAGGGTGGGAGACTAAAATCCAGTCTAAAATGCTGCCACTGGATAGGTTTTTTGAGGGGTGGGTTGTGGAGTTGATTAGCTGTGAGAAGATATAAAGGTTGATGTTAAGAGGGTTTGTGGGAGATTGAATGGAGGACCAATTGATATTCATGTCTCCCAGGATTATTATTTCATTAGTAATGTTAGTGGATAGCCAGAACAGGATGTCTTCGAGTGTAGTAATGTTATCACCAGGGGGAATGTAAAGGGTGGCTATATATATGTGTTTGTGTATATTAACCTGACATAATGTTAGGAGTAATTCAGCATTATTGAATTGGGGAATAGGTTTGTTATATGGAGTAACTGATAAGGAAGATGAGTATAGGAGAGCTACTCCACCTCCTTTTATGGGTTCTGTCTTTTCTTATGATTGAGTAGTTGGATGGTGTTATCTCAGAGTCTTTTATGTGGGGTTTTAACCAAGTTTCAGAGATGGATAGAAAGTCTGGTTTGTTGTGTGTGAGCCAGGCACGGAGGTTTGGGATTTTGTTCACTATACTTTGGGAGTTTAGGGAGGTGAATAGTATGGACTTATCTGTAGTGGATGAGGTGGTGGGACCAGGATTAGAGTGAATATCTCCAGATAATAGTGTAGTAATTAGACATAGGATTGGGTTGGATAGATATTTGGACTGTTTAGAATATGGGTTGGGCTTTATTATGGTGATGAGGGGTATGTTAGTTGCTCTGGTGGTAGAATGTTTATGAAGGATGATAAGTTTATAAAGGAAATATAGATGGTTGCTTATATCGTATAGGTGAGGAGATATTATGGTGTGAGAGTTTGAGGGAGGTGAGTTGAGATGGTTGGTTACATGAAAGGATTGTGAGTGATTAATATGATTGGTCTGGGTGAGGTAGTAGATATAGGATATGTTGAGGAGAAGTAAAAGCAGAGTGGAGAAGGTGGAAGGTTTAGAAATCATAATGATGAAGTAGTTAAAGCTGTTTCTTGAGAGTTGGTATGTAGTTGCTGAGTAAACTATAGGTGTAAGAGTGCTGTATGTATAGAGGTGTAGCTATGTTTCTAATTATTCTGATGGAGTGGAGATTTTGAGTAATGTTTAAGTATTGTGGGGTTTGGGAGTGGGTGTTGACTGAGAAAGGAGACTAATTGGCTAGGATGGGTTTTGTAGGTGTGTTTAGTGATGATTGTTATGTGTGGGGTAAGAGAGTGGGTGTTGACAGAGATGTGGAAAAGTACAGTTTTGTACCTACCATAAATGTAGATGTCCGATAGACATGCAACTGCAGTCATAACATATGGGTTGTCCTGCCTCAGGCAGCCCTCGGTCGGCCGGATTCCAAAGTCTGGGTCCGACATCGGCTGATGTCGCATTTCTCTCCTACGTCAGAGCAGCTGGAGTACATAAGCATCAGTCAACGCCATTTTCTTCAGTGCTTCTTGCCCCAGATGCCAGGTGCCCTCCAAGGAAGGCTGTAATCAAATTGGAAGACAAAAACAGGATTCCAGACAAATAAATGAGCAATAAAACAAATACACCATAACAGATATCCCCAGCTAAGAGAAACAGGGATAGGAGTGGACCCTAGGCATAGAGGGGTATGGAGGGAGGGAAAATCTGACTGCAGTTGCATGTCTATCGGACATCTACATTTATTGTAGGTACAAAACTGTACTATGTCCTTCAAGAATGCAACTGCAGTCATAACATATGGGTAGACTACCATAGCTTAGCTGGGGGAGGAGGAATGCTCTAGGAAAAAGATGGTGTGGCAATCAAACCCTGCAGGACTGCCGAAGCAAAGCCTGCTCTGGATCTGGAGTATAGAGGGAGATTGTAGTGTTTGGAGAATGTATGCACGGAGCTCCATGTAGCAGCTTCTAGAATGTCCTTAGTAGGCACCCCTCTTAAGAATGCTGTAGAGGTGGCTGTAGCTCTGGTGGAATGTGGTCTGACATTGGCTGGAACAGTCTTTCCATGAAAGGAATAACAGAATCTGATGCAATGTCCAATCCATTTTGAAATAGTCTGTTTTGAAATTGCTTTTCCTTGGACTGCAGGGCTACAAAAGTTGTTCAGACTTCCTACTGGCCTTGGTTCTGTCCAGGTAGTATCGTTGTCTGTGAATGTCCAAGGTATGTAACAGTCTTTCCCCCTTATTCTCAGGATTGGGGAAGAAAGCAGGCAGATGAATAGCTTGATTTAAAGAAACCCTAGATATCACCTTTGGCATAAAAGTAGGGTTGGTCCTTAATGAAACCCTGTCTCTGTGAAAAATTATGAACGGTGGTATTGCCATTAGGGCCTGTAGTTCCCAAAACCCTTCTTGCTGAGGTAATTGCCAACAGGAAAGCTGTCTTCCATGAGAGAAATTGCAAGTCAACTGAAGCTGCTGGCTCAAATGGAGGTAGAGTCAGCTTTTCTAGGACAAAATTGAGGTCCCAGGCTGGCACTGGGGCCTTTCTTGGTGGCTTAATGTTCTTGATTCCCCTGAGGAATTGCCTTAGCAAAGGGTGTGAAAAGACAGGAGGATCACTGTTATATCTAGCTGAAATAGCTGATGCATGTATCTTTATGGAAGAATATGAGAGGCCGTTCTTTAGCATATCTGCCAAATATTCCAAGATGAGTGGGATGTTCAACAATGATGCATCATGTCCCTTGCTGGTATTCCAATTGCTGAATCTCTTCCATTTTGCTAAGTAAACCTTTCTGGTGGATGGTCTTCGAGCCTCTGTTAGTATCCGCTGAACTTCCTTGGAGAGAGATAGGTTGAGGTTATTTATGGGATCTCCCAGGCTGTTAGCTGCAGTGCCTGAAGGTTTGGATGCACTATTTTGAAATTGTGTTGAGTCAAAAGTATAGGCCATTGGGGAAGGGCCCACCTCCTGGTGTGACATAAGCTCCGTAGTAGTGGGTACCAGTGTTGTCTTGGCCAGTCCGGAGCTATTATGATTCCCTTGGGTCTCTGCTTTGATCTTTAGTAATACTGAGGTCATCAGTGGCAGAGGTGGGAATGCATAGATTGTTAGGAAGTTCCAGTTGAATGAGAGAGAATCTATTTTCCAAGCTTTTGGATGGTATGTCCTTGTGCAGAATTTTTGTAGATGATGGTTGAGGTGAGAGGCAAATAGGTCTACTTCTGGCCTGTCCCATGTCGAAGTGAGTTGTGTGAAGATCTTCGGATGTAACCTCCACTCGTGTGGATCTGTGAAATTCCTGCTTAGGCTGTCCGCCAACACATTGTCTTTGCCTGGAACAAACTGGGATTGTAACTGGATGTTTAGGCTCAGTGATTTTTCCCAAAGATGCATTGTCAGTCTGCAAAGGGGGTAAGAGTGGGTGCCCCCTTGCTTGTTTATATACCACATCACAGTGGTGTTGTCTGTCCGTATCAGTAAATGGCCTTGCTGAAGTTGGTGTTGAAAGGCCTCGATGGCATGCATTACTGCCAGCATTTCCTTTTGGTTTATATGCAGATGTGTTCCTTTGGAGACCATTGTCCTTGTATACACCTGCCTTCCATGTGCCCCCCATCCAAGGTCTGAGGCATCTGTGGTCATGGTCTGTGTTATCTGTGGTTTTTTGAATGACATACCTGTGTTTGCCTGGCTCACCGAGGCCCACCATAGGAATTCCTTTTGTAGGCATGGAATGGTATGGTTGTCTCCAAGTTGTTGCTGTGCTGAGATCAAATGCTTTTAGGTACCATTGAAGCTTTCTCATGTGTAGTCTTGCTAATGGAACCAGGAGAATGCAGGATGCCATGTAACCCAGGGCCTGTAGGAATCTCCTTGCAGTCATCTGGGTGAGTTTTGCTAAACCTTTGAAGTAATGAGTTAACTTCTCTTGCTTGTCTTCTGTCAGGTAAGCCATTTGAGAGGCTGTGTCTAATTTGGCTTCTAAGAAGATTATTTGCTGGGATGGCTGCAGTCTTGACTTTTGGAAGTTGACTGTGTATCCCAGAGCTTGAAGTAATCGTATGACATAGTCCAAGTTTTTTGTCAACATCAATTTGTCATCTGCTTGTATGAGGCAGTCGTCCAGGTACGGGTAAATTTGTATCCAGCCTGCAATGAGCAATTACTGAAGCCAGGCATTTTGTGAATACTCTGGGCGCAGTAGATAAGCCAAATGGCAATGCTGAGAATTGATAATGCTCTGGCCCTGCAAGAAATCTGAGGTATCTTCTGCAGCTGAGTCTGATAGGGACATGCAGGTATGCCTCCTTGAGGTCCAGAGTAATCAGCCAAGACCCCTTGCCCAGCATGGGAAGGAGTTGCTGTAGAGTCAGCATTTTGAACTTTGGTACTATGAGAAAGGTGTTTAATGCGGACAAATCCAGTAATGGTCTCCATTGAGATTCTTTTCTTGGAGCAAGGAACAGTCTTGAGTAAAACCCCTGGCCTTGTTCTTGTTGTGGAACTCTTTCTATTGCTTTCATCTGAGTCAGCAGAGAGATTTGCTCGATAGCCTCTGCCCTCTGGTTTTGTGGTAGGTTTGGCATGCCTTGTTTTCTTGGCAAGGTATGAAAATGGAACCTGTAGCCTCGGTCTATAATGTCCAAAATCCATTTGTCCTTTGTCAGTCTGTGCCAATTTTCTGCAAACAGAGATAATTTCCCGCCCAAGGGAGCTTCTATTTGTTCCCTGGTAGGCGGAAGTAGAGGAAAGACATTGAGATTGTAGCTGTGGGGCAGGTGAAACCCCTGCGTCGCTTCTTTGGTTTCCTGGCTGCCATTGTCGTCCCCTGTAAGGACCTCTGTATTGGCCTCTTCCTCAGCCACATCTGTTTTTACCCCTTTGAAACTTTTCTGGATTAGGAAAGGACCAGTTTTTTGAAGGCCAATTCCTACTGAATCTGGGGGGTTGAACCTGGAGGAAATCTTTCACCGTCTGAACTGATTTTGCTTTTTCCTCGATGGTCTTTAACACATCCTTAGCATTAGCACCAAAAGCTTGTTCTTTTCAAAGGTGCATCCAGAAGTTTTGCCTTTACATGATCTGGTAGAGGTTGATCTTTTAACCATGCATGTCTGAATGACTGCCCCTGTCATAGCTGCCCTACATGAAGCTTCCAGTGCATCATATCCACACTGCAGGAAGTGATTGCTTACTTGCTGAGTATTATGTACAGCTTCCTGCAAAGCCTTCCTGTCTAAAGGATCAGGAGTGGCCAATGATTTTTGTAAATCTTCTAACAGGAAATCCTGATATTGTAACATATGAAAAAGGCAATTCAAAGCTCTCATAAATAAGGTAGTGGATGTGTAAACCTTTTGCCCCATCTCTAATGACCTAGCTTCCCTGTTGGAGGGCAATGGATTTTTAGAGGTGGAAGCTGAAACTCCTTTAGGCCCCTGTGAAATAGTTTCCAAATCAGCAGTATGGGCCCTGAATAAATGGGAATGTGTTTCTGGGACCCTGTAATACCTGTCTGGCTTGGCTGGAGCAGGAGGAAGAGAGTCAGGGGTAACACTAGAGTCAGAATATAAATCATCCAAAACATCAAGTACAGGAGGAATAGCTAAGGGCCTGTGCTGGGGCTTCTTAAGGAAAGTCCAAAGGCGTTTTCTGGAATCAGAATATTCCTGGCCTTGCCACTTGAAATGTTCCCTCATGGTATGCAGAACTTTTCCAAAAGAAATATCCTCAGGAGGGGAGGCCGAGGGGATGGAATCCTCTGCATCCGAGTCCTCATAGGTCTGGAAGAGCTCTTCCTGGCTATCAGAGTGGACAGAGCCCTCAGAATCTTCATCTGACGGAATAGGGTCAGGGGGTTCAACCGGGCCTTTTATCAGAAGGAGGCTGGGATCCTCTCAGGATGGGCCTGTGAACCTCTAATCATAGAAATTAAATCAGCAGCCATAGACATAATTTGTGTCTCTGGAGTAGGCTGAGGTAAGGTTTTAGTAGTAAGATGTTTTGTTTTGCTGGCTGCCTTAGCCTAGTGTAGGCCTTAATAGACATGGCCATAGGAGGCCTGGCAGCTCCAGGAGTGACCTTGTCTACAGCAATGGTCTCGGCATTTTGGTATCCGGAGGAAAATCAATAACTGGCGTTGGAGTGATATCCTGGAGAGACCATCTCAGAGGATAGGTTTTGGCGTGGAGTCGGTGGTAGAAGCGGGCCGAGGATGTCGGTCCCAGTCTTTTCGCTTGGGAGTTAAGTTCCGGCATTGTGTAAGCAAATTTTTCGCCTGAGAGTGCGCTTGTTGAAGCGAGCACAGGCTACACAGGCTGGTCTGGGTCAAGGCAAGGAAGACAGAAAGAGTGGAAATCCTTATGAGGTATTTGTTTACCACAAGAAAGACAATTGTTAACTTTTTCAGTCATTTCTGACATTGGCTGAGGCAAGAAAAGGTCCCCAACGGGTTACTTAGCTTTTTTGATGACTTCGGAATCGAAGAATACAGGAGCTGACCGACCGGCACTTGTGAACTGCTTCGGCAAGAAAGACTGGAGAAAATGGCGTCGGCTGATGCTTATGTACTCCAGCCGCTCTGATGTCGGAGAGAAATGCGACATCAGAGACTTTGGAATCCGGCCGACCGAGGGCTGCCTGAGGCAGGACAACCCATATGTTATGACTGCAGTTGCATTCTTGAAGGACATCTAGTTGGCTAGGTAGTGTAGTGGGTGTGGTTATGAAGGTATTAATGTAGAGGTGCTGGGGGCGGGTCGGAATTGGGGGCAGGGTAGGGGAGCGGAGTGAGCCTGCAGGGCGAACGGAGCAGGTAGAGCCAAGGAAGGTAGAGCGAGAACCTATCAGTGGGATGTTGGTAGGAGAAGGTAAGTACAGGGGACAAGGATTTAGAAGGATAGAATGGCCAAAGATGTTTGAAAAAAGGAGGGAGAAAAAAGAAATAAGAACTTGTAGAGAATAGTAAGGCAAGTAAAGTGAGACATGTGGGAAGTCAAGAGTAGTGGAGAGGGGGTGTCATCTAGTGGACAAAAGCTAGACGTGCACCTGTGATTCCACCAGAGTAAATTCATTGAGCTGAGAGTGTTGAGGAGAGAAGGGGACTAGTGTAACTAAGGAAGCTAGAATGTAAGCACATTTGCCTAAAGATGACATTACCAAATCTGCCTGCTATTTTGTCTGAATTCTGCTTGGAGTATATGAATATCTGTATAAAGACTTTCATACAAAAGTCCTAAACTTTCTAGAATTTGTTATATACTTTAGGGCCTAACAAATGCCTTCCCATTGTTCCTTTCCAAATTGCCTTTCCATTCTCTTTTCCTAAGCTTTTCTAACCTCCTCCAATTGATTCCTATAGTTATCATGCAATATTTTATACTGTTTATCCATTTTTAACAGTAGCTTGTGTTCCAGACTCATCTAAAAACTCTAACAGAGCTGGTCTTTCACTTAGCAATCCCCTATAGCTTTCTCTGCACCAGTACTTCGTTATTAATCCTTGGTAGGGAAGGCGGTCTCTAAACTGCAGTCCAACCCACACCAGTTAACACTGAGACAGTGCATTGCCTTACCCATCAGCAGAGCAGCTAAAACACAAATACACCTCCTGTGGTCAATTTGATGTCGATTACAAGTCTAGTTTGACTGACATTTCAGAATGTCAAATGTCATATGACTGTGACCATATGACTGACTTTCTAAAATGCTGAAAACATAGCACAAACCAAACACTGTGTTTTTGCAGAGGGACAACCCCCCTCCCTGCACTCCCATCCTCCCTGCTAATTATACTCACCAACTTCAAGATCAGACTACAATGGGGAAAAAAGCAAATTTCTTGATTCCCCACTGTACCATGATTGCACCATAAACAGCATTCTCACACTGCCACATGTATGATGTTTCAAAATGTTAATCATATATTCTCGACCATATGATGTTCGACATTTTGAAATATCGAGCAAACAAACTGGACTCATTGATTACTAACACTTTCATATGCCTAAATAAAACTATCAGTCATTCTCATATTTATACTGCAGAAATAATTTGGTATCGACCTTAGTATCTAGGATTTCTCTTTGCGTACCCAAGTACATGTTTCAAGAAAAGGAGACCGTTTCTCGTTTATACTGGTGCTGATTTCACTTTTCTTTACCTTGTTCTTATTCTCTTTTCATCTCAGGTTATTTTACTCTCTGATGCTTTAAGCTTCAGATGTTTCATCCCTTTCTCAAACCTTTTTAATTCTAGCTGGTTTTCAAGGTCATCTGCTGATGGGTTGGATTGTCCTGTTTTCGTATTGGATTGTCCTTTGCCTACACACTACACATCTACAGCACCTGCCAGGCTGTTCCTCGGTTTTAGTGGTGTGATTCAGCCGCACACATGGCTACTATTGTATCCTCCAAGGACACACTGGCATGCAAAACTCCTTTAGTTTTACACTCCTGTGTCAGCTGTAATAGTGACATCTAGGCATATTCTTCAGAGCTCATTTCTGCCTGGTTCCTAAATTATTTTTACTAAAAAATAAAATAGCTGCAGTGCAATATAGACCTTTGTACATTTACCTTGTGGCTGCAAGGGTCACCACTGGTGACAAAACTGCTTTGCAGGTTAAGTAAGTCTAATTAAAATATCCATACCACCAGTCAATTGAGGTACAACAAACAGGTTTTATAATCCTTGGAGTACTGACTACCTAAATCTAAAATTTGTTGACCACCAAAAGTATAAGCTTTCAAGTTACATCAGTGGTACTTAACAGATTAAAGTATAAAAACAGCATACAAATAGGAATTGCTAAACAACTTCCTAAGTGCAGCCTGGCCTCCAGAATATGCAGGACATATGTATTGTTGCTTTGGATATGGAGTCACATTATCTTGTAATCACAGGACGGAACAATTACAGCTTCTGTTTCACATGTCAGCTATACATTTCACATCATATGCATAATTGCTGTACTTCCCAGCAGAAGGCAGTTACAAAGTATATATATTTGTTATACATTGCACAGAAAAAGGTTATAGGTTCTCACATTTTTTCATTGAATCTCCAGTCACGTATTTTTAATGCACCCACTGCAAGTTTTATAAGGCTTCAGTGCAGCTAACAGATCTGTTATAGTCCAACTCAGAAAACAGTTGCAGATTTTTTTCTCAAACATCATGTCACCAAGTGTCACGTTTACAATACAAACTCTGAAACCATTCAAATTTATGAAGCCACAAGAGTGGAAGAAGTGAATAAGGTGATTCAGATTATTTTATCTGGAAAGCAATCTGCATGCAGCCGTAGAAACACACAGTGTGAAATTTACTGCATGGGAAATTGAACAAATAATATACTGAGGTGTCAGAGCTTAATGGAAGGTGAAAGGTGGCAGCAAAATGGCTGTTGAGTTCTTTACACTGAAAAGGAATGTGATTTACAAGAAGGTAAGTTTTAACCTGCGAGTGCAACTACCCACAGAAAGAGTGCTTTGGCAAAAAAAAAAATGAGTGTGGTCCACTCCATGATGGACTAAGGGACTTTGTATAGTCAAGAATGCAACTGCACAATGATTTAAACCATAACCAAAATACTACAAACAGACTTAAAATACAAAACTATAGCTGAGAACTGCATATAAGACTGAACAAGCTGCACAGACTGAAGTCCCTTCTGCTAAAGCCAAAGCAGAGAAAGCAAGAGAAAAGCAAATAGTCTGGGCAGGCTACACCAGCAGCAGAGAAAATTATTCTCAATAGTTGTTTTATAGGTGTGAGAAGGCAGGTCACCCAAAATGATATTCCCCAGCCAAAAGTATCATATGTTGTTCCTGTGGAAAGAATGGTCATTTCAAGAACGTTTGCAAAACAGTTACTGAGGTGCCTGCAGTAGAAACAAATGGCAAACACCTGTTTCTTGGAATATGAAATGCAAAGGAAAAACCCCAGATCTGAACAGCTGTTTATCACAGGTGATAAAATGAAATTCAAGAATGAAGATGTGGTTGGTGTAACAGTCAACCCACAGCACATTTATAAGGAAAATGAAGGGCAGAATAGTTTCTGTATACTCTAAAACTAAAAAGCCATTCTTTGGTCCTGGAAGAGGACAGGATAATTGTTCAGAAATTCTCAGCTTATAGTTCAGGAAGTTGTTTAAGCAGTCAGTAGCCTACATGCTACTTTACTGCAAACCAGAGCCTAGTATCCAGACTGAACAGCACAATCATTACAATAGTGAAGGAGAGTTACTTACAACTGTGTACTGGCTTAGACATGGCTTAGGAGCCACACCACAAAACCTGAGGGCAATGTAAAACCCAAATCCCACATGACAGCATGATAAGGTACTGTAGCCTTGCTAGAAAAAGTCAAGAAGGAGACTAAAGGCATGGACAGCTAAGGATTCATAACTAAAGTGGAGGATCCAACATACTGCTGTTCAGGCATGGAACCTATATCAAAGAGGAGTGAACAGTAAGCATCTGTGTAGACCAAACCAGTCTCAATTAAGTGAGTGCAGTGAAAAATACAGTCAGTCACACATAGAACAAATACCATGATTGCTAACTGAAGCGCAAGTGTTCGGCATGCTAGATGTCAATTTGGCTTTCAGCAGATTCCACTGCCCAGAGAATTTTCCAAATAGACCACTTTTGTTATCACAGTTGGTCATTACTTCTTCAACGATATACCATTTGGGTTTGCATCAGCTCCAGAACACTTCCAAAAGTGGATGCCAGTGGTCCCATATGGACTGCCAGTTACAGTTTGCTGTATGAATGATGTCCTCATTAGACAGGAAGCATAGTCATAGCAAGGTACTGGCTTATATGTTGTGTTAAACTGGATCTAGAAAACAGATATCATTAACAGTGGAAGAGTGCAAGTTGAGCAAAAAGTGAAGTAAAAAGCTTGGGTCATATCCTATCTACTATTGGGGCGAGATATGACCTGAAGGGAAAAAAGTGCAACCCTAAAGAAAGAGGAGGTATCTAATGCAAAGAAGTTTAGAGGTTCTGTGGAATGATTAATCAGTTGAGAAAATGTATTCCATGTTTGGCCCCCCCAAAAAATCCAGACAAGCCATTAAGAGACCTGGTCTCTAAACAGAGTCATTGATTTTGAGCTAGAGTCCAACAGAAACTGTTCAGTCAGCTAAAACAAGAGCTTTCGTACATTCTGGTGTTTTCTATGTCCAAATCATACAGCTGAAACTGTATGTGAGTTCATTTCATATGGAGTGGAGGCTATACTGAAAGATGGGGTGCAGCAGAAGTTGGTTGCATATGCAGCCAGATCATTTTCTGACACAAAACAGCAATATGTACAGGTAGAAAAAGAGAATTTGGGACTGACATAGGTATGTAAAAGGTTCACAGACTTTCTTATAAACTAAGATTTTCAACTAGAAATGAATCACAAACCTCAAGTGAGCTTTTCTTTTTAGGTACTGAGCTATAAGTAAGCTTCTACCCAAGACTCAGACATTCCATCTCAGACTCATGAGATTACCCTGTGTTATCAGAATCATGTTAAAGGCAAGACCCTGGTGGCAGCAGAATACACCAGTGACTTGAGATGTAAAGGAGAAGACATCCTACACAGATTTAATGGAGGATACCAGCATCTGCATAGACATTTATTTTTATTTATTTATATTTGCTTACCTGGGTTGTGCACTTATTAATATTGACCAATTTCAGTCTCAACCTAGGTGAAATACAAAACATGTCACAAAAAATACAGAAATGTAAACAATAACAGAGTAGTTCAGACTAATTACATAAAAATGTATATACATTCTAATGAACAAGCACAATGCAATGTACAATCAAGCAGAGTGTAATGTACAATATATATATTAATTTATAAAGTAGGTCAATCTTCTGTGACTCTTTGAGAGTGAAGAGACTCAGAAAGGAGATAGGTTAGTTGATATGTCCTGTAGGAGCATTTGGCTTGCATGAAGAAGTGCTTTTTGAGTTCCATTCTGTATTTAAAATAAGTATTGATTTCCTTAATGTCGCTAAGGATAGCTTGCCAAAGAATAAGTGCCTGAGAAGAGAAAGCATTTGCAGTGCTGTGGAGTTTGGTTCTATTGGTAATGAGAGTTGATGTGACAGAGCATGTGCAGTGCTGTGAGGTTTGGTTCTATGGGTAATGACAGTTAGTGTGACAGAGCATGTGCAGTGCTGTGGGGTTTGGTTCTAGTGGTAATGAGAGTTGATGTGATAGAGCATGTGCAGTGCTGTGAGGTTTGGTTCTATGGGTAATGAGAGTTAGTGTGACAGAGCATGTGCAGTACTGTGGGGTTTGGTTCTAGTGGTAATGAGAGATGGTGTGTCAGAGCATGTGCAGTGCTGTGGTTTGGTTCTATTGGTAATGAGAGTTGATGTGACAGAGCATGTGCAGTGCTGTGAGGTTTGGTTCTATGGGTAATGACAGTTAGTGTGACAGAGCATGTGCAGTGCTGTGGGGTTTGGTTCTAGTGGTAATGAGAGTTGATGTGATAGAGCATGTGCAGTGCTGTGAGGTTTGGTTCTATGGGTAATGAGAGTTAGTGTGACAGAGCATGTGCAGTACTGTGGGGTTTGGTTCTAGTGGTAATGAGAGATGGTGTGTCAGAGCATGTGCAGTGCTGTGGTTTGGTTCTATTGGTAATGAGAGTTGATGTGACAGAGCATGTGCAGTGCTGTGGGGTTTGGTTCTAGGGGTAATGAGAGTTAGTGTGACAGAGCATGTGCAGTACTGTGGGGTTTGGTTCTAGGGGTAATGAGAGATGGTGTGTCAGAGCATGTGCAGTGCTGTGGGGTTTGATTCTGGAGTAATGAGAGCTGGTGTGTCAGAGCATGTGCAGTGATGCGGGGTTTGGTTCAAGGGATAATGAGAGTTGGTGTGACAGAGCATGTGCAGTGCTGTGCGGTTTGTTTCTATTGGTAATGAGAGCTGATGTAACAGAGCATGTGCAGTGCTGTGAGGTTTAGTTCTATGGGTAATGAGAGTTAGTGTGACAGAGCATGTGCAGTGCTGTGGGGTTTGGTTCAAGGGATAATGAGAGTTGGTGTGACAGAGCATGTGCAGTGCTGTGGGGTTTGTTTCTATTGGTAATGAGAGTTGATGTGACAGAGCATGTGCAGTGCTGTGAGGTTTGGTTCTATGGGTAATGAGAGTTAGTGTGACAGAGCATGTGCAGTACTGAGGGGTTTGGTTCTAGTGGTAATGCAAGATGGTGTGTCAGAGCATGTGCAGTGCTGTGGATTTGGTTCTATTGGTAATGAGAGTTGATGTGACAGAGGATGTGCAGTGCTGTGGGGTTTGGTTCTAGGGATAATGAGAGTTGGTGTGACAGAGCATGTGCAGTGCTGCGGGGTTTGGTTCTGGGGCAATGAGAGTTGGTATGACAGAGAATCTGCAGTGCTGTGGAGTTTGGCTCTAGGGGTAATGAGAGATGGTGTGTCAGAGCATGTGCAGTGCTGTGGGGTTTGGTTCTAGGGGTAATGAGAGTTAGTGTGACAGAGCATGTGCAGTACTGTGGGGTTTGGTTCTAGGGGTAATGAGAGATGGTGTGTCAGAGCATGTGCAGTGCTGTGAGGTTTGATTCTGGAGTAATGAGAGCTGGTGTGTCAGAGCATGTGCAGTGATGCGGGGTTTGGTTCAAGGGATAATGAGAGTTGGTGTGACAGAGCATGTGCAGTGCTGTGCGGTTTGTTTCTATTGGTAATGAGAGTTGATGTGACAGAGCATGTGCAGTGCTGTGAGGTTTAGTTCTATGGGTAATGAGAGTTAGTGTGACAGAGCATGTGCAGTGCTGTGGGGTTTGGTTCAAGGGATAATGAGAGTTGGTGTGACAGAGCATGTGCAGTGCTGTGGGGTTTGTTTCTATTGGTAATGAGAGTTGATGTGACAGAGCATGTGCAGTGCTGTGAGGTTTGGTTCTATGGGTAATGAGAGTTAGTGTGACAGAGCATGTGCAGTACTGAGGGGTTTGGTTCTAGTGGTAATGCAAGATGGTGTGTCAGAGCATGTGCAGTGCTGTGGATTTGGTTCTATTAGTAATGAGAGTTGATGTGACAGAGGATGTGCAGTGCTGTGGGGTTTGGTTCTAGGGATAATGAGAGTTGGTGTGACAGAGCATGTGCAGTGCTGCGGGGTTTGGTTCTGGGGCAATGAGAATTGGTATGACAGAGAATCTGCAGTGCTGTGGAGTTTGGCTCTAGGGGTAATGAGAGATGGTGTGTCAGAGCATGTGCAGTGCTGTGGGGTTTGGTTCTAGGGATAATGAGAGTTGGTGTGACAGAGCATGTGCAGTGCTGTGGGGTTTGGTTCTGGGGCAATGAGAGTTGGTATGACAGAGAATCTGCAGTGCTGTGGAGTTTGATTTTAGGGGTAATGAGAGTTGGTGTGGCTTGTGAGTAGTGAATCAGGTTGTATGAAGAGGGATTGTATTGTGAGGGATAACCTACCAGAAGGTCCAGCTTTTATAGTTATCTTCTGACAACAGCTGCGTACTGACAGTGCATGTCCTCAAGTGATGACTTTATGTCATAATGAATGGCCAGGTTGCAACAGACTGGACAGACTTGTGAAAAAGTAGTGACCAGAAAGAGTATTCTCATTCTTCACCAGATTCTCTGGTGAAAAAGCTCTGGGTTCATTATATCATTAGCTATGTACAGTATTGTCATTGAATAAGAACATAAAGGTCACCAAAAACTTGTGAAATATAGGCAATATTTTAGAAATGCAGTCTACCTGACTATGATTAAGTGAACAGATAAATGAGCTTTCACTGAACTGCAGAATTTGCATTAAAGAGAGAGAGAATCCAGTGGAATAATTAATACCAAGTGAGTTTCGAGAGAAGCATTGTCAAAAAGTAGGGGCAGATATATTTACACTGAACGACAGTAATTCCCTGCTAGTGGCACACTATAAAAGTCTTGCAGAAATTGCACAGCTAACTCCCACAAGATCTAAGAATGTGGTGCTGCATGTAAAGTTGATGTTTTCCAAGCATGGCATTCCAGAAATCCTATCTTCTGCCAATGGAAATTAGTTTTATGGCATTAATGGTCTCAATTTACAGAAAACAAAGGGTTTAGGTACAACACCAGTAACCCAATGTTTGCTGATAGTACCTGAAAACCATGTAGAAACAGTGAAAAGTTTGCTTAAAACAACTCAAGATCCATATTTAGCACTCCTCACTTGCAGAGTGACACCTTTGGTCAGCAGATATAGTCCAGCCTAACTCTTAATGGGGCATAGGTTTCACACCGCACTGTCTTGGCTTCCTCATCTGATGGACCTTTAACCCCCTAATCATTCTGCTATAGCTACAACAGAGAGGGGGAGAAGGCAGAAACATGCTGTCTTCTTTTACAACAGACATTGGACAAGTGCAGCATAAGGGGGGTGTCGCACTCCAAAAACCCCATCTTCCTGAGTTAGTGGTAGCTCAGGGCATGCAGAAGATCCCATGATACCTACTGAAAACGGACGAGGATGTTTCCCAATGCCCAGCCAACCTTAGGTCTCCTTCGAAAAGAGGCCACTAGCCTAGTGGACCTAAGCCAGTTAACTGTGTGTGTATTTGTTATCCTTCCCAATGTGGACGCCCCTCACTGGTGTTAGTGGTGAGGACTGAGGCTTCTTGATTACTGCGCTAGTGCATGGGCGTCACATATACTATGAAACCCCTCATTTTTGTTGAGTCCCTGGCAGTCAATAACAAAACCATCAATGTTTTTGAGTCAGCCACCAGGGACATTGAAACAGTGCAATATACTGGTGCAAGCTCATGAAACAGTGGGCATTAAGAAGACTCACCCCCATTGGGTGATTTTGAAGTTAGCAAAAATAGACACTATGGGGTGTGGGAGTCTTGTCCTCCTGCAAAAACATTTTACTTCCTTGAGTTTGTTAAATTTCAATGGGTCATCTTTCATTGATTTGTAACTGACAACTGCAGGCAGTGAAAATTCTGTCAATTAGTTGACATATAATCATAAATAAACTGTGTGGTACAGTGATCTCAAAGTTAGTCCACACACAGACATGTATGCACACACACACACACACACACACACACACACACACACACACACACACACACACACACACACACACACACACACACACACACACACAGACACACATTAATCCTAAATACAGTGATTTCACAGTAAATATATACATGTTATTCATTTATTTATTTAATACTTGTTGACCAAATAAATGAGCTGCTCTAGAGAACCCTGTCAGCCATGACACTGGCCACAAAGGAAACATAAATGCAATACATATGTGGGCAATTTAGTGCAGCAAAACAACTTGTATATTTTTGAAAAGTGAGAGGAAACAGGAGTACCTGGAATAAATAACATAGACACAAGCAGAACACACAGCTTCCACACAGTGACCAGAAGTCAGTACTGAACCCAGACCCAAAGCTGTAAAGCAGAGACTTGTCTTCAAGCCATTGGCTTCCCTATATAGTAAGGACACATTGTTTACATGCTGCCAGTATTAATGGCATCTAAAATAAATAGAAACAGTAGCAAAGTGTACAGATACTATTGAAATGCATGATGAATAACTGCAGTTAGTATCTGTGATGTCTGTATTATGTGAGACCGCAGTTAGTATCTGTGCTGTCTGTGTCACGTGGGACTGCAGTTAGTAACTGTGTTGTCTTATGTGGAAATGCAGTTAGTTTCTGTGATATCTGCATTATGTGGGACGGCAGTTAGTATATGTTGTGTCAGTGTTATGTGAGACTGCAGTTAGTATATGTGCTGTCCGTGTTGTGTAGGACTGCAGTTAGTATCTGTGCGGTCTGTGTTATGTGGGACTGCAGTAAGCATCTGTGCTGCCCGTGTTATGTGGGACTGCAGTTAGTATCTGTGCTGTCCGTGTTATGTGGGACCGCAGTTAGTAGCTGTGCTGTCCATGTTATGTGGAACTGCAGTTAGTATCTGTGCTGTCTGTGTTACATGGGACTGCAGTTAGTATCTGTGTTGTCTTATGTGGTATTGCAGTTAGTATAGGTTCATAGGTAGGTACTAGGCTATTGGCCCAAGAGCCTACATAAGTCTAGCCAACAAAGTTCCCTGGCTTATGCCACCCAAGAAAGTTATTTTCCTGTGCCACTGTCGAGCAGAGACACAGAAGTGATCCCCGGGGTGTATTTCCTATTTCCCATCCACTCATCAAGATTTTTCTTGAAGAGTGCTAATAAAGAACTTTGCTAGACATAGATGGGTAGCCTGCTCCAGAGCATGGGAAGTCTCTGGGACAGGAAACCATCCCTCCAGCATGTCCTGTTTATTGTGGTGACAAGGTTTAGGTCCCTAGAGCATGTAGCTCGGAGGGATTGGGATTTCTTTAGGTGTAGCATGTCCAACAGCTCTGAGTTTGACATAGCTTTATATGTTAGGTAGAGATCACCTCAGAGTAGGCAATAAGCTACGGAGTAAAGCTGGAATTTTTTGAGGTGGTCAGTGTAGGGCATTTGTTTGAGGCCAGTAATCCTCTTTGTAAGGTACTTATGTGGCCTTTCCAGCTGCTGAAGATGTCTTGTGAGGTACATTCCAAAAGGGGCGTTGCACTCTATAATGGGTCTAATGAGTGTCGAGTAGAGGGGAACAATGACCTTTTTATTCCTGGATGAGAACCCTTTTATGATAAGGTGTGCCATGTAGAAGGACTTCCTGACTACTGTGGCAATGTGACTATCAAAGGAGAGACTACTGTCCACCTGGGTCCCAAGGTTTCTTATCACACATTCAGTGTTAAGTAGATTGCTGCCTATGTGGTAGTTCATGGGTACAGAGTTTTTACCAAAGGTGATGACACTGCACTTTTTGGCATTGAGCCTGAGGCCATGGCTCTGACACCAGGCATCTGTCTCAGCGAGGCCCTTCTGTAGGATGTCCACATCATTTGGGGACTTGGCTATGGCTCCTAGTTTGCAGTTATCTGAGAACTTCATTAGCCAGAGGCCTTCTGTGTTAGCCTGTACTTCAGAGAAGTAGATACTAAACAGGAGAGGTCCCAGGACGGAACCCTGTGGTACTCCACTTGTCACTGCTTTGAGGTCAGATTTGCAGTCTGCAACTTTTACAGTGTGGGTTCTGTCAGTGAGCCAGTTGGCAACCCATCTTGTTACGTAGGGATTTATACCTAGTTTAGCAAGTTTAGCTATAATTCCAGAATGGGGGATGGTGTTGAAATCCTTGGCAAGGTCAAGATAGGCTGTGTGAACCACCTTACCCTCATCTACGGCTTTGTTGACTGTCTCAAAGAAGTCGATCAGGCTCAGGAGGCATGATCTGCCTTTCACAAACCCGAACTGGGTGGAATCCAGAGTTTGGAGATTGCCAATGTTTTGGTTTATGAGTTCCATGATGATACGTTCCATGGCCTTGCAGACCAGGCTCGTCAGGCTAATAGGTAGATAGTTCCCGGGATCAGTGGGCACAAAGCCTAATGCGAGGCTATTATTGAACACGGTGCTTAAGTGGGGAGCCAGTTCGTTCTGAAGTTCGTGTAAAATGCAGCCTGGGATGTTGTCCAGTCCCATGGATGCTGTGTTTTTGGCTTTAGAGAGTGCAGCTTTTACCTGCGTAGTTGTTATTACAGGGACTCTGCATTCTTCCTGTATAGATATGGGCCCTTTAGGGGGTGAGGGCGGTAAAGTTAGCACTGAACCTATCTGCCAGGATGTTGGCAGTATCAGTTGGTTCTGTAATTTTCTTGCCTGTGTGCTGTAACTCAGAGCAGATCTGGGTGTTGCCATCAAGATTCGTGACATAGCTATAGAATGCTTTGTGGTTGTCCTTAGAATTAGTGGCTATTTTGTTTTCATAGCTAGCTTTGGAGGGATCTCATCTTCTTATTGTGGCTGACCAGGGAGCTCCTCCACTCATGGGATTTTACTCTCTTTTGCAACAGTTTCTTCCTTCTGTTGTACAGTTTGTTTATGGCAGGGGACCACCAGATTGGCTTCCTTTTTTTGGAGGATAGCGTCTTGGTTCTGTTTGGGATAGCACGATCCATGCACTCGTGTAAGTGCTTATAAAGTGCATTTGTGTAGGATTCAACAGTTGTAACTGTATTGTCCATCTGCATGGATGTCATGAAGTTCACCACTTCTGTCTTAAGAAGCATGAAGTTGGCTTTGGAGAATTTTTTTACTGTGGTTTCCTTAATGGGGGGTGGGGGAGGGATGTGGATATAAAGGCTGATTAGCTTATGATCGGATCGGACCAACGAGGAGTTGACTTCAGGTGTGGAACACCGATCACTCATGTTGGTAATGACTAGGTCTAGGATATTGTTGCCTCTGGTGGGGGTGTGGAAAAGTTGATCCAGGGCGCTGGAGTTTATGAATTCCAGAAAGTGTTGAGCTAAGGAGTTGGTACATGAGTAGTTTTCCCAGTAAATGGTGGGGTAGTTGAAGTCGCCCATTATTAGGGTATTTGGTTAAACCCTAATATTTTCCAGTACATCAAGAAAAGAGGAGTGGGAATCCTGAGGCATGGTGGAGGATCTGTAGCAAGCTACAATTTGGATTGCAGTTTTGCCCAGAGTTAGTTGGACTTGGATAACCTCGGATGCATTATGCTGAGGAACTAGCCTGGCGGTGTGGATATCCTTAATGAATATGGACACACCTCCGCTTTTGGTGTTTCGGTCCAGGTTACATGGCCGAAAAGTGTGGTATGAGTTATAGCCTGGTAGTGCAGGGGTCCTCTCTGGAGCCTTAAACCAGGTCTCAGTCACTGCACAGATATCAATGTTCTCCATTTTAAGGAGTGCCTCAAGTGAGTGCATTTTGAGATTTAGACTTCTAGCATTGAGTAGCATTACCCTCAGTTTTTGCTTGCCTGTTCCTGTTACAGTGGTGAATTTGTTATTTGAACCTTGAATAAAAAAGGCACTATAAAGGCAGCAAGAGCTTTAGCCAGTATCCAAAATCCAGGGGCGACAGGTGCAGGCCATCTGTGGCAAAGCATTGTGGTCTGTCGACCATGTCATCCCAAGCAGACAGATACTGGATCCCCTTATAATGACACCAGAAGCTTAGCCAATTGTTGAAGTCAATCATTTTGTCCTTGTACTGCGGTATCATTCTGGGCAATGGCAGAATGCTACTCAGGGCTAGGGTCATACCTGCCTGAGCTACAAGATCGGAGAGCTCTTCCATGTCTCTTGTCATGCAGTCCAGGGAGGTACGTCTCAGGTCATTCCCACCAACATGGACAATGACAGAGTCATATTTCTACTTGTTGTGGAGTGACCTGAGTGCATGGGTTATGTGGCTGATCCTGGCACCCGACAGGCAGCTGACAGTAACCTTCTTGTTTAGCCTGGTGAGTGGGACATCAGTGTGCCTGACTATAGAGTCACCTGTGACTAGTGTGTTGGGTATGTTGTTTTGCCTTTTTGGCTGTGGTTGAGTGGCACACTGAGTCTGTGGGCTATGTGTCATTTGGGTTGTGTTGGGGGATGGAGGTTGCTTGTGTTTCTGCTTTAGAGGTCTCTGTTGCATAGACAGATTATTACTGAGAGCCTCTGCAAATGTTGTTGTGTTACTATGTGTGGGTTTTGGTGATGTAGATTTAGTGAGACTATGTAATGAGTGTGGTGTGGTGCAAATGTTTACCTTCTCCTCATGACTGTCAAGTTCAGTCTTGGTTGGAGAGAGCTTTACCTCCAGTTTGGCTAGATAAGTGCATCTCTCACAGGTTGTAGTGTTGGGTGGTTGGAGGGAGGGTTGTCTGTGTACATGAGGCAATTTCTACATTGCCTCAAGATGCCCAGATTTATCAGATAGACAGGAGAGAACACTGGGAGCTGACCCTTGGACGTGCCTGAATAAAAACTATTTTCCTCTAGATAAGTGAGGAAAGTGAGTACAAGAGCTGTTTTTCTCTAAGCAAGTGAGAAAAGTAAGTACAAAAACGTTTTTTCTATAGGTAATGAGGAAGACTGAGTGCTATAGTAATTAGTAGCTTATTTAGTGCTTACAAGTTCTGAACAAGTGCTGAGCACGAATACGCAAATTTAAGTGCTAAAACTAAGAATCTGTATCTGCACTAGATGAGTTAAAGGACAGAAACAAGTGCAAATGCAGGCTTTCAAATTAGAAAGTTGAGAGAGAGATGGAAGAGATTGCCCAAATGGCCAATAAGTACAATTTCTGGGCCAGAACCACTCCTTATGTGGTAGACAGGTTACCTAGTGCTTACCACTCCCAATGATAAGCTAGAAGGCTTCCCTGCAACACAGAAAGACTTAGGGGTCTCAGAAGCTTACATACAGTCCTGGATACAGCAAATCTGTATCTGGAACACTAGTTACAGGAAAGGTAGGAAACAGGCTTACAGTTTTTTTTTTATTAGCGGACCGGAGTTCCGCTGTGGCAACCCATAACTGGAAAAAGCCGAAAGACACAAACAAACAGAAAAGTAGCAAAAACAATAGTAAAAACAATTCACATGCAGTGCAAGCTAGCACACTTGAGTATGTAGCAATATTAGACCAAACACCGTTTAAAAAATCCAATTAAAAAGGACTAAAAGTAAGTGCAGAAAGAGTTTATTAGGTAGAACGTGATAAAGAGATGGGACTGGGGGAGTGTCCCAGATCAAATCTACAGTGGGGCGGGCAACTGCAAAAGCCAACAAATTTACACTACAAGCCAAAAATAGGGAGGGTGGGTAGGACAAAATAGTTTCAGCAGAGATCTAAGCAACAACTAACAGTACAAACTCTAAAACCAAACAAATATACTCAGCTCTGTATATTTGCAGATAGATTGGAAAGCAGTCTCTCAGAACAGGGAGACAACAGTTTCAACAGAGATCTAAGCAACAATTAACAAACTCTATAACCAAAAAATATATACTCAGCTCTGTATATTTGCAGATAGACTGGAAGGCAGTCTCTCAGAACAAAGGTTCCAGCAATTAAATGCAGGCTATTACTAACAGGTCAAATTTTATGCAAGTGATCCTTGAGTTAGATAACACACAAGCTGTAAAAAACAGTTATACCAACTGAAGACACGGCAGAAAATAGTGTGTGGGGGGGGCAGTTTCAACAGAGATCTAAGCAACAACTAACAGTACAAATTCTAAAACCAAAAAAATATACTCAGCTCTGTATATTTGCAGATAGATTGGAAAGCAGTCTCTCAGAACAGGGAGACAACAGTTTCAAAAGAGATTTAAGCAACAATTAACAATTAACAAACTCTATAACCAAAACAAATATACTCAGCTCTGTATATTTGCAGATAGACTGGAAGGCAGTCTCTCAGAACACAGGTTCCAGCAATTAAATGCAGACCGTTACTAACAGGTCAAATTTTATGCAAGTGATCCTTGAGTTAGATAACACATAAGCTGTAAAAAACAGTTATACCAGCTGAAGACACGACAGGTATCTGTGATGTCTGTATTATGTGGGACTGTAGTTAATATATGAGGTGTCAGTGTTATGTGGGACTGCAGTTAGTATATGAGCTGTCCATGTTATGTGGGACTGCAGTTAGTATCTGTGCTGTCTGTGTTATGTGGAACTGCAGTTAGTATCTGTGCTGTCCATGTTATGTGGGACTGCAGTTAGTATCTGTGCTGTCTTATGTGGGATTGAAGTTAGTTTCTGTGATGTCTGTATTATCTGTTACTGCAGTTAATATATGAGGTGTCAGTGTTATGTGGGACTGCAATTAGTATATGAGCTGTCTGTGTTATGTGGGACTGCAGTTAGTATCTGTGCTGTCTGTGTTATGTGGGAATGCAGTTAGTATCTGTGCTGCCTGTGATATGTGGGACTGCAGTTAGTATCTGTGCTGTCAGTGTTGTGTGGGACTGCAGTTAGTATCTGTGCTCTCTGTCTTATGTGGGACAGCAGATAGTATCTGTGGTGTCCTTGTTATGTGGGACTGCAGTTAGTATCTGTGCTGTCTGTGTTATGTGGGACTGCAGTTAGTATCTGTGCTGTGTGTGTTATGTGGGACTGCAGTTAGTATCTCTGCTGTCTGTGTTACGTGGGACTGCAGTTAGTATCTGTGTTGTCTTATGTGGGATTGCAGTTAGTATATATGATGTCTGCATTATGTGATACTGCAGTTAATATATGAGGCGTCATTGTTATGTGGGACAGTAGTTAGTATCTGTGGTGTTCGTGTTATGTGGGACTGCAGTTAGTATATGTGGTGTCAATGTTATGTGGGACTGTATTTAGTATCTGTGGTGTCTGTGTTATGTGGTACTGCAGTTAGTATTTGTGATGTCTTATGTGGGATTGCAGTTATTATCTGTGATGTCTGTATTATGTGGTACTGTAGTTAGTATATGTGGTGTCAGTGTTATGTTGGACTGCAGTTAGTATGTGTGCTGTCTGTGTTATGCGGGAATGCAGTTAGCATCTGTGCTGTCCATGTTATGTGGGACTGCAGTTAGTACCTGTGCTGTCTGCATTATGTGGGACTGCAGTTAATATCTGTGTTGTCTTATGTGGGATTGAACTTAGTATCTGTGATGTCTGTATTATGTGGGACTGCACTTAACATATGAGGTGTCAGTGTTATATGGGACTGCAGTTAGTATATGAGCTGTCTGTTTTATGTGGGACTGCAGTTAGTATCTGTGCTGTCTGTGTTATGCGGGAATGCAGTTAGTATCTGTGCTGTCCGTGTTATGTGGGATTGCAGTTAGTACCTGTGCTGTCTGCATTAAGTGGGACTGCAGTTAGTATTTGTGATGTCTGCATTATGTGGGACAGCAGATAGTATCTGTGCTGTTCTTGTTATGTGGGACTGCAGTTAGTATCTGTGCTGTCTGTGTTATGTGGGACTGCAGTTAGTATCTGTGCTGTCTGTGTTATGTGGGACTGCAGTTAGTATCTCTGCTGTCTGTGTTACATGGGACTGCAGTTAGTATCCGTGTTGCCTTATGTGAGATTGCAGTTAGTATTTGTGATGTCTGCATTATGTGAGACTACAGTTAATATATGAGGTGTCAGTGTTATGTGGGACAGTAGTTAGTATATGTGGTGTTCGTGTTATGTGGGACTACAGTTAGTATCTGTGGTGTCTGTGTTATGTGGTACTGCAGTTAGTATTTGTGATGTCTTATGTGGGATTGCAGTTAGTATCTGTGATGTCTGTATTATGTGGTACTGTAGTTAGTATATGTGGTGTCAGTGTTATGTTAGACTGCAGTTAGTATGTGTGTTGTCTGTGTTATGTGGGAATGCAGTTAGTATCTGTGGTGTCTGTATTATGTGAGACTGTAGCTAGTATCTGTGGTGTCTGTGTTGTGTGGGACTGCAGTTAGTATCTGTGCAGTCTGTGTTATGTGGGACTGCAGTTACTATCTGTGTTGTCTTATGTGGAACTACAGATAGTATATGTGATGTCTGCATTATGTGGGACGGCAGTTAGTATATGTGGTGTCAGTGTGTTATGTGGGACTGCAGTTAGTATCTGTGCTGTCCATGTTATGTGGGACTCCAGTTAGTATCTGTGTTGTCTGTGTTACTTGGGACTGCAGTTAGTATCTGTGTTGTCTTATGTGGGATTGAACTTAGTATCTGTGATGTCTGTTTTATGTGGGACTGCACTTAACATATGAGGTGTCAGTGTTATATGGGACTGCAGTTGGTATATGAGCTGCCTGTGTTATGTGGGACTGCTGTTAGTATCTGTGCTGTCTGAGGTATGTGGGAATGCAGTTAGTATCAGTGCTGTCCGTGTTATGTGGGACTGCAGTTAGTACCTGTGCTGTCTGCGTTACGTGGGACTGCAGTTAGTATCTGCGTTCTCTAATGTGGGATTGCAGTTAGTATCTGTAATGTCTGCAGTATGTGGAATTGCAGTTAGTATATGTGCTGTCCGTGTTATGTAGGACTGCAGTTAGTATCTGTGCTCTCTGTCTTATGTGGGACTGCAGTTAGTATCTGTGCTGTCCGTGTTATGTGGGACTACAGTTAGTATCTGTGCTGTCTGTGTTATGTGGGACTGCAGTTAGTATCTGTGCTGTCAGTGTTATGTGGGACTGCAGTTAGTATTTCTGCAGTCTGTGTTACGTGGAACTGCAGTTAGTATCTGTGTTGTCTTATGTGGGATTGCAGTTAGTATCTGTGATGTCTGCATTATGTGGGACTGCAGTTAATATATGATGTGCCAGTGTTATGTGGGACTGTAGTTAGTATCTATGGTGTCTGTGTTATATGGGACTGCAGTTAGTATATGAGCTGTCCATGTTATGTGGGACTGCAGTTAGTATCTGTGCTGTCTGCGTTATGTGGAACTGCAGTTAGTATCTGTGCTGTCCATGTTATGTAGGACTGCAGTTAGTATCTGTGCTGTCTTATGTGGGATTGAAGTTAGTTTCTGTGATGTCTGTATTATCTGGGACTGCAGTTAATATATGAGGTGTCAGTGTTATGTGGGACTGCAGTTAGTATATGAGCTGTCTGTGTTATGTGGGACTGCAGTTAGTATCTGTGCTTTCTGTGTTATGTGGGAATGCAGTTAGTATCTGTGCTGCCTGTGATATGTGGGACTGCAGTTAGTATCTGTGCTGTCAGTGTTATGTGGGACTGCAGTTAGTATCTGTGCTCTCTGTCTTATGTGGGACAGCAGATAGTATCTGTGGTGTCCTTGTTATGTGGGACTGCAGTTAGTATCTGTGCTGTCTGTGTTATGTGGGACTGCAGTTAGTATCTGTGCTGTGTGTGTTATGTGGGACTGCAGTTAGTATGTCTGCCGTCTGTGTTACGTGGGACTGCAGTTAGTATCTGTGTTGTCTTATGTGGGATTGCAGTTAGTATATGTGATGTCTGCATTATGTGATGCTGCAGTTAATATATGAGGCGTCACTGTTATGTGGGACAGTAGTTAGTATCTGTGGTGTTCGTGTTATGTGGGACTGCAGTTAGTATATGTGGTGTCAATGTTATGTGGGACTGTAGTTAGTATCTGTGGTGTCTGTGTTATGTGGTACTGCAGTTAGTATTTGTGATGTCTTATGTGGGATTGCAGTTATTATCTGTGATGTCTGTATTATGTGGTACTGTAGTTAGTATATGTGGTGTCAGTGCTATGTTGGACTGCAGTTAGTATGTGTGCTGTCTGTGTTATGCGGGAATGCAGTTAGCATCTGTGCTGTCCATGTTATGTGGGACTGCAGTTAGTACCTGTGCTGTCTGCATTATGTGGGACTGCAGTTAATATCTGTGTTGTCTTATGTGGGATTGAACTTAATATCTGTGATGTCTGTATTATGTGGGACTGCACTTAACATATGAGGTGTCAGTGTTATATGGGACTGCAGTTAGTATATGAGCTGTCTGTTTTATGTGGGACTGCAGTTAGTATCTGTGCTGTCTGTGTTATGCGGGAATGCAGTTAGTATCTGTGCTGTCCGTGTTATGTGGGATTGCAGTTAGTACCTGTGCTGTCTGCATTAAGTGGGACTGCAGTTAGTATTTGTGATGTCTGCATTATGTGGGACAGCAGATAGTATCTGTGCTGTCTGTGTTATGTGGGACTGCAGTTAGTATCTCTGCTGTCTGTGTTACATGGGACTGCAGTTAGTATCCATGTTGCCTTATGTGGGATTGCAGTTAGTATTTGTGATGTCTGCATTATGTGAGACTACAGTTAATATATGAGGTGTCAGTGTTATGTGGGACAGTAGTTAGTATATGTGGTGTTCGTGTTATGTGGGACTACAGTTAGTATCTGTGGTGTCTGTGTTATGTGGTACTGCAGTTAGTATTTGTGATGTCTAATGTGGGATTGCAGTTAGTATCTGTGATGTCTGTATTATGTGGTACTGTAGTTAGTATATGTGGTGTCAGTGTTATGTTAGACTGCAGTTAGTATGTGTGCTGTCTGTGTTATGTGGGAATGCAGTTAGTATCTGTGGTGTCTGTATTATGTGAGACTGTAGCTAGTATCTGTGGTGTCTGTGTTGTGTGGGACTGCAGTTAGTATCTGTTTAGTCTGTGTTATGTGGGACTGCAGTTACTATCTGTGTTGTCTTATGTGGAACTACAGATAGTATATGTGATGTCTGCATTATGTGGGACGGCAGTTAGTATATGTGGTGTCAGTGTGTTATGTGGGACTGCAGTTAGTATCTGTGCTGTCCATGTTATGTGGGACTCCAGTTAGTATCTGTGTTGTCTGTGTTACTTGGGACTGCAGTTAGTATCTGTGTTGTCTTATGTGGGATTGAACTTAGTATCTGTGATGTCTGTTTTATGTGGGACTGCACTTAACATATGAGGTGTCAGTGTTATATGGGACTGCAGTTAGTATATGAGCTGCCCGTGTTATGTGGGACTGCTGTTAGTATCTGTGCTGTCTGTGGTATGTGGGAATGCAGTTAGTATCAGTGCTGTCCGTGTTATGTGGGACTGCAGTTAGTACCTGTGCTGTCTGCATTACGTAGGACTGCAGTTAGTATCTGCGTTCTCTAATGTGGGATTGCAGTTAGTATCTGTAATGTCTGCAGTATGTGGGATTGCAGTTAGTATATGTGCTGTCCGTGTTATGTAGGACTGCAGTTAGTATCTGTGCTCTCTGTCTTATGTGGGACTGCAGTTAGTATCTGTGCTGTCCGTGTTATGTGGGACTACAGTTAGTATCTGTGCTGTCTGTGTTATGTGGGACTGCAGTTAGTATCTGTGCTGTCAGTGTTATGTGGGACTGCAGTTAGTATTTCTGCAGTCTGTGTTACGTGGAACTGCAGTTAGTATCTGTGTTGTCTTATGTGGGATTGCAGTTAGTATCTGTGATGTCTGCATTATGTGGGACTGCAGTTAATATATGATGTGCCAGTGTTATGTGGGACTGTAGTTAGTATCTATGGTGTCTGTGTTATGTGGGACTGCAGTTAGTATATGAGCTGTCCATGTTATGTGGGACTGCAGTTAGTATCTGTGCTGTCTGCGTTATGTGGAACTGCAGTTAGTATCTGTGCTGTCCATGTTATGTAGGACTGCAGTTAGTATCTGTGCTGTCTTATGTGGGATTGAAGTTAGTTTCTGTGATGTCTGTATTATCTGGGACTGCAGTTAATATATGAGGTGTCAGTGTTATGTGGGACTGCAGTTACTATATGAGCTGACCATGTTATGTAGGACTGCAGTTAGTATCTGTGCTGTCCGTGTTATGTGGGACTGCAGTTAGTATCTGTGCTGTCCATGTTATGTGGGACACCAGTTAGTATCTGTGCTGTCTGTGTTACTTGGGACTGCAGTTAGTATCTGTGTTGTCTTATGTGGGATTGAACTTAGTATCTGTGATGTCTGTTTTATGTGGGACTGCACTTAACATATGAGGTGTCAGTGTTATATGAGACTGCAGTTAGTATATGAGCTGTCCGTGTTATGTGGGACTGCTGTTAGTATCTGTGCTATCTGTGGTATGTGGGAATGCAGTTAGTATCGGTACTGTCCATGTTATGTGGGACTGCAGTTAGTACCTGTGCTGTCTGCGTTACGTGGGACTGCAGTTAGTATCTGCATTTTCTAATGTGGGATTGCAGTTAGTATCTGTAATGTCTGCAGTATATGGGATTGCAGTTAGTATATGTGCTGTCCGTGTTATGTAGGACTGCAGTTAGTATCTGTGCTCTCTGTCTTATGTGGGACTGCAGTTAGTATCTGTGCTGTCCGTGTTATGTGGGACTACAGTTAGTATCTGTGCTGTCTGTGTTATGTGGGACTGCAGTTAGTATTTCTGCAGTCTGTGTTACGTGGGACTGCAGTTAGTATCTGTGTTGTCTTATGTGGGATTGCAGTTAGTATCTGTGATGTCTGCATTATGTGGGACTGCAGTTAATATATGAGGTGTCAGTGTTATGTGGGACTGTAGTTAGTATCTATGGTGTCTGTGTTATGTGGGACTGCAGTTAGTGTATGTTGTGTCAGTGTTATGTGAGAATGTAGTTAATAACTGTGGTGTCTGTGTTATGTGGGACTGCAGTTATTATTTGTGATGTCTTATTGGGATTGCAGTAAGTATCTGTGATGTCTGTATTATGTGGGACTGTAGTTAGTATCTGTGGTGTCTGTGTTACATGGGACTGCAGTTAGTATCTGTGCTGTCTGTGTTATGTGGGACTGCAGTTAGTATCTGTGTTGTCTTATGTGGAACTGCAGTTTGTATCTGTGATGTCTGCATTATGTGCGACTGCAGTTAGTATATGTGGTATCAGTGTTATGTGGAACTGCAGTTAGTATATTTGCTGTCCGTGTTATGTAGGACTGCAGTTAGTATCTGTGCTGTCTGTGTTATGTGGGACTGCAGTTAGTATCTGTGCTGTCCGTGTTATGTGGGACTGCAGTTAGTATCTGTGCTGTCTGTGTTATGAGGGACTGCAGTTAGTATCTGTGCTGTCAGTGTTATGTGGGACTCCAGTTAGTATCTGTGCTATCAGTGTTATGTGGGACTGCAGTTAATATATGAGGTGTCAGTGTTATGTAGGACTGCAGGTAGTATCTTTGCTGTCCGTGTTATGTGGGACTGCAGTTAGTATCTGTGTTGTTTTATCTGGGATTGCAGTTAGTATCTGTGATGTCTGCATTATGTGGGACTGCAGTTAATATATGAGGTGTCAGTGTTATGTAGGACTGCAGGTAGTATCTGTGCTGTCCGTGTTATGTGGGACTGCAGTTAGTATCTGTGTTGTTTTATCTGGGATTGCAGTTAGTATCTGTGATGTCTGCATTATGTGGGACTGCAGTTAATATATGAGGTGTCAGAGTTACGTGGGACTGTAGTTAGTATCTGTGGTGTCTGTGTTATGTGGGACTGCAGTTAGTATCTGTGCTGTCTGTGTTATGTGGGACTGCAGTTAGTATTTGCGATGTCTTATGTGGGATTGCAGTTAGTATCTGTGATGTCTTTATTATGTGGGACTGCAGTTAGTTTCTGTGGTGTCCATGTTATGTGGAACTGCAGTTAGTATCTGTGACGTCTGTATTATATGGGACTGCAGTTAGTATCTGTGGTGTCTTATGTGGGACTACAGTTAGTATCTGCGATGTTTGTGTTATTTAAGACTGCAGTTAGTATCTGTGGTGTCTGTGTTATGTGGGATGTTACGTATACCGAAGCTGCACAATTACTGTGTGCAGAACAGTTAAGCTTCAATGAATTCCATAAAAGTGTATGGAAATCAGTGGATGCACTAGTAATGTTAAATGAGTGCCTCAGTGATCAGTCTTTCGATCCAAGCTTTCCTGTTTGGAATTGCAGAGTTCATGGGACTGCAAGTTCTTCTCTGCTATGTGACCGAGGAGTTACGTTAGTACATTTAAGCTAGAAAGTATATGGCAAGTCACCCTAGGGCTTGGCCCTGCAAAGAACTGTACTAACAATCTGTCCATGAACTGTGCTATTTAGAAAGAGCACTGTTTGTGGAGATGCATTATACTTGCAGTTGCAGTTATGATGTTGGTGTATTTAAGTACGGGGGTTTGAGGGACAAAGTCTCCCTTCCCTCATTGTGGGTGCACAAGTGGTCTTACTCCTCCATAAACACATTATATTTTTTACTAGGAGCAGCCATTGCAATGCACTTGGTTATTGTCAGTTTGCTTTATTTCTCTGAGTATGTGCCTGTCAGTGTAAGTAAGGGGGCACTCCAAGGTACCACAACCTTAAAATTAGTAAATGTTAACCACACCTTCAGTTACACTTCTCTGAACATAAACAGACACCTGCACTGCACACAGCCTGAGAATACACTGCAGTGCTGCAATGCATGGGGCACACAATGTGCGAGTGTAAGTCAGTGTGCTCTACAATCTGTGAGTGCATGGCAGTGTGCTGTATGATCTGGGAGTGCATGTGTGCTGTACAATCTACGAGTACATGGCAGTGTACTGTACAATCTGCGAGTGCATGGCAGTGTGATGTACATTCCATGAGTGCATGGCAGTGTGCTGTACAATCTGTGTGTGCATGGCAGTGTGCTGTACAATCTGTGAGTGCATGGCAGTGTGCTGTACAATCTACAAGTGCATGGCAGTGTGCTGTACAATCTGTGCATGCATGGCAGTGTGCTGTATGATCTGCGAGTGCATGGCAGTGTGCTGTACAATTTGTGAGTCCATGGCAGTGTGCTGTACAATCTGTGCATGCAGGACAGTGTGCTGTACAAACTGTGAGTGCATGGCAATGTGCTGTATGATCTGCGAGTTCATGACAGTGTGCTCTACAATCTGCAAGTGTATGTCAGTGTTGTGAAGCATAAAGCACACACTGTTTGGAGCACATTGTCTCTGAGTACAGAGAATTGCTACAACATGTGAAGCTTGCACTTGGTGTGGAGCATACAATCTGTGACTACATGGCAGTGATACCTCTCAACTGTACAGATTTTTACAGACTGTCCAGATTTTTGCCTCTGATTTTTGGTCTGTTCCTCATAAAATTTATGATTTTCTGGCAAATCACTGGGATGATCTGAGGACAGAAGTCACTAAATAATGACATACATTTGTATTTCAGACCTCATATCCTTCAGGAAAATGCATGTTAAGACAAATCATTTTATTCTAGCAACTTCCTAAGTTTATAAGACCAATATTTAAAATATGTCCCTATTTTTAGGCCTTTTTTCTGTTAGGTTTTGTCCAGATTTTTTGCGCTAAGAGGTTGAGAGGTATGATGGTAGTGCTGCAAAGCATAATCACACCAATTGTGTGAATTATACAATCTATGAGTGCACAACTGTGCTGACAGGCGAAGACCACACATGTTGACAGTGCATGGCAGGGCTGTAACGATCTGTGAGTTCAGTGCAGTGGTTTTCCTTGATCTGGGGAAATAATTCTTACTGAAACTATTTCTTTCTACCCTAGTTATTAATTTCCTTTTTCCATTAATCATATGAATTCTAACAACAGATGTTACTTAATAAAAAGGGCAGTCTATCAGGTGTTGAAAAACTCCACAAACTAAGTAAAAATCTTTTATGTACAACACAACCTCACTTTTGCTAACAAGTTCTCAAAACACTTACAGGCCTGTTTCCTCGATCATCTGAAAGAAAATAAAGTTTTCATCCTCTTTAACTTCTTATTAGGTAAGCAATCCTTCAACATATACTGAAAAATAGTGCTGCAATATGCAGGTGGCAACAGACTACCCCAAACTATCTGTCAGAGTTGCTGTAGCTGTGCCGATAAAAAAAATAATGCTAGGCTGGATCGGCATAAACTGTGACAAATTTGTTTAGCTAAAATGAAATGCATTATCTGAGACAGTGAATAAAAATAGCAATACATACAAATGGAAGAAACTCGAAACTCCTGCAACATAAGAAAAGCATGTTGAAGCACAGCTTGCATTTTACGTCTTACACCGTACTGGCCTTTGTGTGCCTTGCATTCCAGCCTTAGAAATTCTGCAGGAAGAATGAGATGCTATTCTTACTGAAAAGATAAAAGGTGTTCTAAAGCAAGGAAAAAAAGCAAAGGTAACCTTTCAAACAAAGAGACAGAATGCATATAAGAGTCATTCATAGTCATTCATAGTTATTTAAGCAAAAGAATAGGTCTGATTTTCTTCCCAATGTCATCTCTAGCAAAGTGCTTTTAAACAGAATAGAGGGGGCTGAGGCCTTGGCAGCCACAACACAAATGAAAGGAAAAAACATCGTGTGCTAATGTACAGAAGGACAGAGGCACATATGACGGGCTAGAAACAGCACAAGCTGAGTGTGAGTTAGGAAGAAAGCCACAGAACAAAGTACATGCAAGGAATATATTAACCCTTCTTACTACATGAACTCCGATCATATATAAAGTGAGCTCATTTGCAGGAGCCACTATATATTAACTAAAACACTGTCCCATGCTGTATCACTGCCCTTCTAAACACCGGTCCCTGCTGTATCAATGCCCTTCTAAACACTGGCCCCTGCTGTATCACTGCCCTTCTAAACACCGGTCCCTGCTGTATCAATGCCCTTCTAAGCACTGGCCCCTGTGTATCACTCCCATTCTAAACACTGTCCCCCGCTGAATCACTCCCATTCTAAACACTGGTACTTGCTGTATCACTGCCATGCTAAACACTGGCCCCTGCTGTATCCTCCAATGAAACACTGCCCCCTGCTGTAGCCTCTGATTAACTAAACACTGACCCATGCTGTATCACTCCCATTCTAAACACTGGTCCCTGCTGAATCCTCCAGTTAACTAAACATTGTCCCATGCTGTACCTCTCCCATTATAAACACTGGTCCCTGCTATATCCTCCAGATAACTTAACACTGACCCCTGCTGTATCACTCCCATTCTAAACACTGGCCCCTGCTATATCCTCCAGTTAACTAAACACTGGCCTCTGCTGTATCCGAGAGTTAACTAAACATTGACCCCTTCTGTATTACTCCCATTCTAAACACTGGTCCTTGCTGTATCACTCCCATTATAAACACTGGTCCCTGCTATATCCTCCAGATAACTTAACACTGACCCCTGCTGTATCACTCCCATTCTAAACACTGGCCCCTGCTATATCCTCCAGTTAACTAAACACTGGCCTCTGCTGTATCCGAGAGTTAACTAAACATTGACCCCTTCTGTATTACTCCCATTCTAAACACTGGTTCTTGCTGTATCACTTCCATTCTAAACACTGGCCCCTGCTGTATCCTCCAGTTAACTAAACACTGACCCCTGCTGTATCACTCCCATTCTAAGCACTGGCTGCTGCTATATCCTCCAGATAACAAAACACTGGTCTCTGCTGTATCCTCCAGTTAACTAAACACTGGCCCCTGCTGTATCCTCCAGTTAACTAAACACTAACTCCTTCTGTATCACTCCTATTCTAAACACTGGTCCTTGCTGTATCACTGCCATTCTAAAGACTGGCCCCTGCTGTATTCTCCAATTAACTAAACACTGACCCATGCTGTATCACTCCCATTCTAAACACTGGCACTTGCTGTATCATTCTCATTCTAAACACTGGCCCCTGCTGTATCTTCCAGTTGACTAAATACTAACCCCTGCTGTATCACTGCCTTTCTAAACACTAGCCCCTGCTGTATTATTGCCCTTCTAAACACTGGTCCCTGCTGTAGCCTCAAATTAACTAAACACAGTCCCATGCTGTATCACTCCCATTCTAAACACTGGTCCCTGCTTTATCCTCCAATGAAATACTGGCCCCTGCTGTAGCCTCCAATTACCCAATCACTGTCCCATGCTGTATCACTCCTATTCTAAACAGTGGCCCTTGCTATATCCTTCAATAAAACACTGGCCCCTGCTGTAGCCTCCAATTAACTAAATGCTGACCCATGCTGTATCACTCCCATTCTAAACACTGGCCCCTGCTGTATCCTCCAGTTAACTAAACACTGACACATGCTGTATCACTGCCTTTCTAAACACTGGCTCCTGCTGTATTACTACCCTTCTAAACACTGGCCCCTGCTGTATCTCTCCCATTCTAAACACTGGCCCCTGCTGTATCCTCCAGTAACTAAACACTGATCTCTGCTGTATCACTGCTTTTCTAAACACTGGTCCCTGCTATATTACTGCCCTTCTAAACACTGGTCCCTGCTGTATCACTCCCATTCTAAACACTGGTCCCTGCTGTAGCCTCCAGTTAATTAAACACTGACCTCTGCTGTATCACTGACTTTCTAAACACTGGCCCCTGCTGTATTACTGCCCTTCTAAACACTAGCCCCTGCTGTATCACTCCATATCTAAACACTGGCCCCTGATTTATCCTCCAGTTAACCAAACAGTGACCCCTGCTGTATCATTCCCATTCTAAACACTGGCCGCTGCTATATCCTCCAGTTAATAAACACTGACCCATGCTGTATCATTCCCATTCTAAACACTAGCCCCTGCTGTATCCTCCAGTTAACTAAACACTGTCTCATGCTGTATCACTCCCATTCTAAACACTGGCCTTTACTGTATCCTCCAATTAAACACTGGCCCCTGCTGTATTCTCCAGTTAACTAAACATTGACCCATGCTGTATCACTGCCTTTCGAAACACTGGCTCCTGCTGTATTAGTACCCTTCTAAACACTGACCCATGCTGTATCACTTCCATTCTAAACACTGGCCCCTGCTGTATCCTCCAGTTAACTAAACACTGACCCCTGCTGTATCACTCCCATTCTAAACACTGGCACCTGCAAAATCCTCCAGTTAACTAAACACTGACCCCTGCTGTATCACTCCCATTCTAAACACTGGCCACTGCTATATCCTCCAGTTAACTAAACACTGGCCACTGCTGTATCCTCTAGTTAACTAAACACTGGTCCCTGCTGTATCCTCCAGTTAACTAAACACTGGCCCCTGCTGTATCCTCCAGTTAACTAAACACTGTCCCATGCTGAATCACTCCCATTCTAAACAGTGGTCCCTGCTGTATCCATCAATGAAACACTGGCCCCTGCTGTAGCCTCCAATTACCCAAGCATTGTCCCATGCTGTATCACTCCCATTCTAAACACTGGCCCTTGCTGTATCCTCCAATGAAACACTGCTGTAGCCTCCAATTAACTAAATACTGATCCATGCTGTATCACTCCCATTCTAAACACTGGCCCCTGCTGTAGCCTCCAGTTAACTAAACACTGACCCATGCTGTATCACTGCCTTTCTAAACACTGGCTCCTGCTGTATTACTCTCCTTCTAAACACTGGCCCCTGGTGTATCACTCCCATTCTAAACACTGGCCCCTGCTGCATCCTCCAGTTAACTAAACACTGACCTCTGCTGTACCACTGCCTTTCTAAACACTGGCCTCTGCTGTATTACTGCCCTTCTAAACACGGGCCCTGCTGTATCACTCCCATTCTAAACACTGGCCCCTGCTGTATCCTCCAGTTAACTAAACACTGACCCCTGCTGTATCACTCCCATTCTAAACCCCTACCCCTGCTATATCCTCCAATTAACTAAACACTGACCCATGCTGTATCATTCCAATTCTAAACACTGGCCCCTGCTGTATCCTCCAGTTAACTAAACACTGTTGCATGCTGTATCACTCCCATTCTAAACACTGGCCCTTACTGTATCCTCCAGTTAAACACTCGCCCCTGCTGTAGCCTCCAATTAACTAAACACTGACCACTGCTGTATCACTCCCATTCTAAACACTGGCCCCTGCTATATCCTCCAGTTAACTAAACACTGACCCCTGCTGTATCACTCCCATTCTAAACACTGGCCACTGCTATATCCTCCAGTTTACTAAAAACTGGGACCTGCTGCATCCTCCACTTAACTAAACACTGGCCCCTGCTGTATCCTCCAGTTAACTAAACACTGACCCCTTCTGTATCACTCCCATTCTAAACACTGGTCCTTGCTGTATCACTGCCATTCTAAACATTGGTCCCTGCTGTATCCTCCAATTAACTAAACACTGTCTCATGCTATATTACTGCCACTCTAAAGATGGGCCCCTGCTGTATCCTCGAATTAACTAAAGACTGTCCCATGCTATATCACTCTCATTCTAAACACTGGCTCCTGCTGTAGCCTTCAATTAACTAAACACAGTCCCATGCTGTATCACTCCCATTCTAAACACTGGTCCCTGCTGTATCCTCCAATGAAACAATGGCCCCCTGCTGTAGCCTCCAATTACCCAATCACTGTCCCATGCTATATCACTCCCATTCTAAACACTGGCCCTTGCTGCATCGTCCAGTGAAACACTTGCCCCTGCTGTAGCCTCCAATTAACTAAATACTGACCCATGCTGTATCACTCCCATTCTAAACACTGGCCCCTGCTGTATCCTCCAGTTAACTAAACACTGACCCATGCTGTATCACTGCCTTTCTAAACACTAGTTCATGCTGTATTACTGCCCTTCTAAACACTGCTCCCTGCTGCATCACTCCCATTCTAAACATTGGCCCCTGCTGTATCCTCCAGTTAACTATACACTGACCTCTGCTGTATCACTGCCTTTCTAAACACTGGCCCCTGCTGTATTACTGCCTTTCTAAACACTGGTCCCTGCTGTATCACTCCCATTCTAAACACTGGTCCCTGCTGCATCCTCTAGTTAACTAAACACTGACCCCTGCCAAATCACTCAAATTCTAAACATTGGCCCCTGCTATATCTTCCAGTTAACTAAACACTGACCCATGCTGTATTTATCCCATTATAAACACTGGCCCTGCTGTATCCTCCAGTTAACTAAACACTGTCTCATGCTGTATCACTCCCATTCTAAACACTGGCCCTTACTGTATCCTCCAATTAAACACTTACCCCTGCTGTAGCCTCCAATTAACAAAACACTGACCCATGCTGTATCACTCCCATTCTAAACACTGGCCCCTGCTGTATTCTCCAGTTAACTAAACACTGACCCCTGCTGTATCACTCCAATTCTAAAAAACGGCCCCTGCTATATCCTCCAGTTAACTAAACTCTGACCCCTGCTGCATCACTCCCATTCTAAACACTGGCCACTGCTATATCCTCCAGTTAACTAAACACTGCTCCCTACTGTATCCTCCAGTTAACTAAACATTGGTCCCTGCTGTATCCTCCAATTAACTAAAGACTGTCCCATGCTGTATCACTCCCATTCTAAACACTGGCCCCTGCTGTAGCCTGCAATTAACTAAACACTGTCCCATGCTGTATCACTCCCATTCGAAACACTGGCCCTTGCTGTATCCTCCAAAAAACATTGCCCCCTGCTGTAGTCTCTAATTTACTAAACAATGGCCCATATTGTATCACTCCCATTCTAAATACTGGCCCCTGCTGTATTACTGCCCTTCTAAACACTGGCCCCTGCTGTATCACTCCCATTCTAAACACTGGTCCCTGCTGCATCCTCTAGTTAACTAAACAATGACCCCCTGTTGTATCACTCCCATTCTAAACACTGGCCCATGCTATATCCTCCAGTTAACTAAACACTGACCAGTGCTATATCATTCCCATTCTAAACACTGGCCCCTGCTGTATCCTCCAGTTAACTAAACACTGTCTCATGTTGTATGACTCCCATTCTAAACACTGGCCCTTATTGTATCCTCCAATTAAACACTCGCCCCTGCTGTAGCCTCCAATTAACTAAACACTGACCCATGCTGTATCATTCCCATTCTAAACACTGCCCCCTGCTGTATTCTCCAGTTAACTAAACACTGACCCCTACTGTATCACTCCCATTCTAAACACTGGCCCCTGCTATATCCTCCAGTTAACCAAACTCTGACCTCTGCTGTATCACTCCAATTCTAAACACTGGCCATTGCTATATCCTCCAGTTAACTAAACATTGGTCCCTGCTGTATCCTCCAGTTAACTAAACACTGACCCCTGCTGTATCCTCTAAGTAACTAAATGCTGACCCCTTCTGTATCACTCCCATTCTAAACATTGGTCCTTGTTGTATCTCTGCCATTCTAAACATTGTTCCCTGCTGTATCCTCCAATTAACCAAACATTGTCTCATGCTGTATCACTGCCACTCTAAAGTCGGGCCCCTGCTGTATCCTCCAATTAACTAAAGACTGTCCCATGCTGTATCACTCCCATTCTAAACACTGGCCCCTGATGTAGCCTCCAATTTACTAAACACTGACCCATATTGTATCACTCCCATTCTAAACACTGGTCCCTGCTGTATCCTCCAGTTAACTAAACACTGACCCATGCTGTATCACTGCCTTTCTGTACACTGGCCCCTGCTGTATTACTGCCCTTCTAAACACTGGCCCCATTGTATCGCTCAAATTCTAATCACTGGCCCCTGCTGTATCCTCCAGTTAACTAAACACTGACCCCTGCTGTATCATTCCCATTCTAAACACTGGCCCCTGCTATATCCTCCAGTTAACTAAGCACTGACCCATGCTGTATCACTCCCATTCCAAACATTGGCCCCTGCTGTATCATCCAGTTAACTAAACACTGGCCCCTGCTATATCCCCCAGTTAACTAAACACTGACCCATGCTGTATCCCTCCCATTCTAAACATTGGCTCCTGCTGTATCCCCCAGTTAACTAAACACTGTCCCATGCTGTATCACTCCCATTATAAACATTGGCCCTTGCTGTATCCTACAGTGAAACACTGACCCATGTTGTATCACTCCCATTCTAAACACTGGCCCCTGCTGTATACTCCAGTTAACTAAACACTGTCCTCTGCTGTATCCTCCAGTTAACTAAACAATGACCCCTGCTGTATCACTTCCATTCTAAACACTAGCCCTGCTGTATCCTCCAGTTAACTAAACACTGACCCCTGCTGTATCACTTTCATTCTAAAAACTGGCCCCTGCTCTATCCTCCAGTTAACTAAACACTGTCTTCTGCTGTATCCTCCAGTTAACTAAACAATGACCCCTGCTGTATCGCTCCCATTCTAAACACTAGCCCTGCTGTATCCTCCAGTTAACTAAACACTGACCCCCTACTGGTTCACTCCCATTCTAAACACTGACCCCTGCTATATCTTTCACTTAACAAAACACTGACCCCTGCTGTATCACTCCCATTCTAAATACTGGCTCCTGCGGTATCCTCCATGTAACTAAACACTGGTCCCTACTGTATCCTCCAGTTAACTAAACAGTGGCCCCTACTGTATCCTCCAGTTAACTAAACACTGGCCCCTGCTGTAGCCTCCAGTTAACTAAACACTGACCCCTTCTGTATCACTCCCATTCTAAACACTGGTCGCTGCTATATCCTCCAGATAAAACACTGTTCTCTGCTGTATCCTCCAGTTAACAAAACACTGGCCCCTGCTGTATCCCCCAGTAAACTAAACACTGACCCCTTCAGCTTCACTCCCATTCTAAACACTGGCGCCTGCTGTATCCTCCATTTAACTAAACACTGGTCCCTGCTGTATTCTTCAGTTAGCTAAACACTGGCCCTTACTGTATCCTCCAGTTATCTAAACACTGGCCCCTGCTGTAGCTTCCAGTTAACTAAACACTGACCCCTGCTGTATCACTCCCATTCTAAGCACTGGCTGCTGCTATATCCTCCAGATAACAAAACACTGGTCTCTGCTGTATCCTCCAGTTAACTAAACACTGGCCCCTGCTGTATCCTCCAGTTAACTAAACACTAACCCCTTCTGTATCACTCCTATTCTAAACACTGGTCCTTGCTGTATCACTGCCATTCTAAACACTGGTCCCTGCTGTATCCTCCAAATAACTAAACACTGACCCATGCTGTATCACTCCCATTCTAAACACTGGTCCTTGCTGTATCACTGCCATTCTAAACACTGGTCCCTGCTGTATCCTCCAAATAACTAAACACTGGCCCCTGCTATATCCTCCAGTTAACTAAACGCTGTCCTCTGCTGTATCCTCCCAGTTAAGTAAACACTGGTCCCTGCTGTATCCTCCAGTTAACTAAACACTAACCCCTTCTGTATCACTCCCATTCTAAACACTGGTCCTTGCTGTATCACTGCCATTCTAAATACTGGTCCCTGCTGTATCCTCCAAATAACTAAACACTGACCCCTGCTGTATCACTCCCATTCTAAACACTGCCCCCTGCTGTATCCTCCAGTTAACTAAACACTGACCCCTGCTGTATCACTTCCATTCTAAACACTGGCCCCTGCTGTATCCTCCAGTTAGTTAAACACTGACCTCTACTGTATCACTCCCATTATAAACACTTGCCCCTGCTATATCCTTCATTTAACTAAACACTGACCCCCTGCTGTATCACTCCCATCCTAAACACTGGCCCCTGCTGTATCATCCATTTATCTAAACACTGGTCCCTGTTGTATCCTCCAGTTAACTAAACACTAGCCCCTACTGTATCCTCCAGTTAACTAAACACTGGCCCCTGCTGTAGCCTCCAGTTAACTAAACACTGACCCCTTCTGTATCACTCCCATTCTAAACACTGGCCCCTGCTATATCCTCCAGTTAACTAAACACTGGCCCCTGCTGTATCACTCCCATTAATTAAACCCAGCCTTCTACCATATCCCTTTCTACAGTAGCTAAAAACAAACCCAGTAGTACACTATCCATTAACTAATCACTGAGCCGATATGTTATCTCTACCATTAATTAAACACCGACCCTTCTATAGCCCTCCCATTAAGTAAATACTGACCTCCAGGATATCTCTCCCAGTAATTATAGTCTGACCTGTACTGCATCCCAGCCATTAACTAAAAAGTGACCCTCTGCTGTAACCCTCCCATTAACCAAAGATACCCCTTCCCTACACAAGCATAACACACAGCCCCCCACTGTAGCAGCCCACCCTTCCTACACTAACATAACATGCAACAGTCATGCTGTAGCTTTCCCATAGTAAATTCATACAGAAAAAACATCACAGTAACACTCTCCAAACAATCAGCATGCGCAATCAGCATGCACAAAAGAAACCTTTCAGTCATACCCTTCTCTGCACAAATGTAGCAGAGTTAGCCCACTGTCTCCCAGTGTATACAAATGGCACAGGTATCCTCCATGCACAACAAAAGAACAGATAGTCTCCACTGCACACAAATATCACTGGTACTTTCCCATGTATAAAGATTCAGAGGTATCCACCCATGCACACAAATGTCAGAGGTGCCCCCCATGCATGCAAAATCACAGGTAACCCAGGAGTACACATATATCACAGGTCCCCTCCTCTGCATATAAATGTTACAAGTACCCTCCCATGCATACAAATTCAGTGGTATTCTCCTGTGCACACAAACATGCAGACGGATGTCACAGGTACCACCATGTGTATACAGATATCATGGATACCATCCTCGGTACACAAATGTCATAGGATCCCTTGCTGAATCTCTTTCTGTGCTGCTTATCCCCAGCTGCATTGTAAAATAGCTCCCTACCTAACATTACATACAACCACAACTGTCCTAATTCAGTACAAAAATTCTCTTCACTGACATCACACAGTGTTGATGTATCCCCCCTTCACTGACTTCACACGGTGCTGATGCATCCCCCCTTCACTGACTTCACACAGTGCTGATGTATCTCCCCCTTCATTGACTTCACACAGTGTTGATGTATCCTCCCGTTCACTGACTTCACACAGTGCTGATGTATCACCCCCTTCACTAACTTCACACAGTGTTGATGTATCCCCCCCTTCACTGACTTCACAGAGTGTTGATGTATCCCCCCCTTCACTGGCTTTACACAGTGCTGATGTATCCCCCCTTCACTGACTTCACACAGTGTTGATGTAGCCCCCCCCTTCACTGACTTCACACAGTGTTGCTGTATCCCCCCTTCACTGGCTTTACACAGTGCTGATGTATCCCCCCCTTCACTGACTTCCTACAGTTACCCATGACATACCCTCCCTTCTAATGCTTCACACAGTTTACATCTGAAGTATTTTTTCCTTCACTGGCATTACACATTTACTCCTGACATAGCCTTTGTGATGCCTGTGCCCTGGCTCAGCAATCAAGGAGCCTCAATCCTCACCACTAATACCAGAGAGGGTGTCTCATATGAGAGGTAAGGATAACAAATACACACAGTAAAGTGCAATTTCCCTTAAGAGCACACAGAGTTCACAGTCAGTCTGGGGCTGGTCACTCCCTTGCTCTCCAGGGCCCCAATAAGACCCCCCACTGGCACAGCTATAGGGTTCAGATCTCAGCCAGTTGGGCAAGCTAAAATCTCTAGCACCCACTCTGTCCAATTAGTGATTCATGTCCCTGCCCAAGTAGCTGACACACACACACACACACACACACACACACACACACACACACACACACACGCGCGCACACACACACTTTGAGATAAGAGGTTATACACCACACAGACACTTCTGGGGAAGGCTGGCACAGGTTCTTCAGCTGTGCCCCTTTTACCCAGACTATATGGTAGTACCACTTGCCACAACACAGCTTATATTATCAGCTATCCAAAGGCCCTTAAAAGGGTGTCCAATTATTACTGTGCAATATTATTGTCCAATTGGTAGATGCGACTAAACAGTCAAGGCTTATTAGAGTGACTTGGTACAGTAATCACTATTAATATGCAATGTACTCTAGGGCTTAAATTATCTCTACACAAACCAGCGACAGTTAAAAGGTTTTAAAATATTTAATAATAAATAACTAAAACCACAAGACGATACTTTCTACTACACAGTCAGTGCTAGTCAAGAGTTCAGAGATCACACAGAAATACTTAAAATAATTCAGTAGTACAGTTCTGACATAACAGAAAAGCACTTAGTCTAATCTTTCTAGATATAGCTATCTCTCTAAAAGAAAACACAAATCTAAGATAACTTACATGTGAGAAAGAGGCAGTGCCGTGAGTTGGATGATCAAGACAAACATGCTTAATGCCTTCTGATTCTCTCTGTTTAAATTGCTATTGCAGTTCTGATAAACATTACATCATTCTTTTACACTTTCCTGGAGTTCTCAGGCTACACATTAACTGCATTTATGTTTTTAACATCTCCCTTTTGTTATCTTGCAGCTGGTCATGAACAGAGCAATAAAATACATTTGCATGTCTAAATCTAGCAATTTAACTGTTGGTTAAAACAATAGAAATAATTTCTTCACCTAGACTTTTCGGCACTACTGTCTACTTCAAAGGGTCACCACATGCTTTACTTTGGTCAGTAGAGTGCACTGTTGTCACATTTATTTCCAGTTCCACATAAACAGTATTTCTTTACATTTAAGACAACAAGCCTGTAGTTTACATTCATATTTACAAATGACAGAATTATTTTCAAAATTCTGTCTGGCTAGGCTGGCAGCCTTCACCCTTCTCTACCAGTCTTCACCCCCCCCCCACAGAGAACTCAAGTTAGTTTTTCAAGTGACCCTTGAGAAATGCCACTTGAGAGGGTTAGGTCTATCTGAGTGTACCTCACCCCATTCCCGGTCTTGAGAGCCCATCTGCATTGGCATTGCTACTCCCACTGTGGTGCTGCACTGACATATCATATGCTTGCAACCCTAGGCTCCATCTTAGCAACTTGGCATTTTGCTGCCTGGCTCTGTTTAACCATATTAGGGGGGTGTGATCTGTCATAACGGTGAATTTCCGTCCATGCAGATAAGGCTGAAGTTTCTACAGTGCCCACACTATGTCTAGACTTTCCTTTTCTATAGCATTCCTCCCTGGGTTGGAGCCTACACCTGAGATAAACCACTGGGTGCTCTTCTCCTTCTGAAGAAATCTGATTAAGTACAGCCCCCATCCCATGTTTCGAAGTATCCACCTGCACAACAAATTATTTGCTGTAATCTGGACAGACTAACACAGGGGGTCCTCCCAAAGCTTCTTTAAGCTTCTAGAATGCCTGCTCACATGCTGGGGTGCACACCACCATATCTGGCCTGTTCTTCCTTGTCAGGTCTGTGAGGGGGAGCAGCTATGGTACTATAACTGGGGACGAACTTTCTGTAGTACCCTGCCGTCCCTAAAAATGCCCTCACCTGCTTTTTAGTAACAGGTGCAGGCCATGCCTGAACGGCTTCCACTTTGGCATGTTCTGGCCTTATCTTACCACTCCCCACTCTATGTCCTAGGTAGGAGACCTCCGCCATACCCACCTAACATTTGCTCAGCTTAATGGTCAACCCTTCCCTCTGTAGTCTGTCCAGCACCTCCCTGACATGCTGAAGGTGCTCTGGCCAGGAATGGCTGTAGATGGCAATATCATTCAATATCATTTGGCACCAACACCACTGGGGCGGCCCAGGGACTATTGGACTTTTGAATCATCCTAGATTCAACATCTCCTGTACCTCCTCCCTCAGGGTCTGTCTGACTCTCTCAGGCACCCTATAAGGGCCCTGCCTAATAGGCCTTTGGGGTTCTGTATCCACCTCATGCTGCACCAGGTGGGTGCACCCTGGTTTCTCAGTGAACATGTCCCCCAATTCCTGCAATACTGCTCAGATGTCTCGAACCTGGGTAGGAGTTAGCTGCTGGGACATTGCTACCCCTTCCACTGAGGTGTCAGCTCGAGCCTCACTGAGTAGATCAGTCCCCAGATCTCCCTCAGACTCCTCCTGCAATCCACTGCAAATGCTCAGCACAAGGGCCTCCCTATCATGGTTTCATCATGTTAACATGGTACAATTTGTGCCCCTGACATCTGCCTAGCAGTTCTACCATGTAGTTAACATCACTTACCTTTCTTACCACCTTGTAGGGTCCCTTCCAAGCTGCTTGCAGCTTGTTGTGTCTAACAGGAATGAGAACCATTACCTGCTGCCACACAGCATACTCTCTAGCTCAAGCATTCCTGTCATACCACACCTTTTTCTGTTGTTGTGCTTCTGCCAGGTTCTCCTGGGCCAAGCCCATGAGTTCCCTGAGCCTTGTTCTGAGGTTTAGGACATATGCCACAACAGACTCCTTCTGAGACTCACACTCACTTTCCCACTCATCTCAAATTAAATCTAGAGGTCCCCTCACCCTATGCCCATAGAGCAATTCAAAGGATGAAAAACCTGTGGATTCCTGGGGAACCTCTCTGTAAGCAGACAATAGATGGTGCAAATATTTGTCCCACTCCCTCTTAAACTGATCTGCAAATGCCCGTAGCATGGACTTGATTGTAGAGTTTAACCTCTCAACAAGACCATTAGTTTGGGGCTGGTAGGGGTTGGTCTTCATGTACTTCACCCCACAGAACTTCCACAGACAAGCCAGCAGGTCTGACATGAAATTGGCACCTCTGTCAGTCAGTATTTCTTTTGGGAAACCTATCCTGCTGAAAATTTCTAACAAAACATTTGCCACCTTCTCTGCCTCAATGGAGGACAAAGCCACTGCCTCAGAGTATCTTGTAGCATAATCCACTGCCACTAGGATATATTTTTTCCCTGTGGAACTTGGGGTACTCAGAGGACCCACAAGATCCATAGCTACCCTCTGAAATGGCTCCTCAATTGCAGGCAAAGGCATCAAAGGAGCTCTCACCTTGTCTCCTGCCTTGTCTACCTTTTGGCACTGCTCACAGGTCCTGCAGCACCCTGTTATATCTCTGGAAATTCCAGGCCAATAGAAGTTCTGCATAATATGCCTCTTCATACATTTTATGCCCATATGACCTGCAAAGGGAATATCATGGGCTATGGCTAGAAGTGCCAGATGGTAGGCTCTAGGCACTACCAACAGCTGTACTCTCTCATCTTCTAGCCCTCCCTCAAGGGTCCACTCTCTGTATAGTAACCCTTTGTCCCAGTATACAGATTCCCTCTTTCCTTGAGAATCAGGTGCCTCCCTAGCTACCTGCCTCATGCCTTGCAATGTAGGGTCTGAGAGCTGAGCCTGTCTAAACTCTCTCCTTGTAACCCTTTCCAGCTCCCCTTCCACAGGAAGTCTGGCATCCTCTGACAGTGGTGCCTCACTGTCAGCCTGGGTACTACTACTCACCTTTAACTTTGCAGTCACTCTGTCCAAGGGACCATCAGTACCCACAAGCAGCTGTGGCTCACCTTCAGGCTAACTGCTACAGGGTAGCTCTCTCCCTGAAGTAACCACCTCACCAGTCTTGGCTGCAAATCTAGCAAATCTAAATCTAGCAATTTAACTGTTGGTTAAAACAATAGAAATAATTTCTTCACCTAGACTTTTCGGCACTACTGTCTAGTTCAAAGGGTCACCACATGCTTTACTTTGGTCAGTAGAGTGCACTGTTGTCACATTTATTTCCAGTTCCACATGTAACAGTATTTCTTTACATTTAAGACAACAAGCCTGTAGTTTACATTCATATTTACAAATGACAAAATTATCTGCAAAATTCTCTACCAGCCTTCACAGCCTTCCCTTCAATGGATTGACAGTTTATCCCTGATGCATTGTTCCCTTCACTAGCTTCACAGTTTACCCCAACAGATTTATTATTTTACTGGCTTCATACAGTTACCCCCTGACATATCCTTGTCTTCAGTGACTTCATACCGTTAATCCTAATAAAGTCCTTCACGCAGTTACTGCCGATGTAGTTCTCCCTTCACTAGCTTCACAGAGTTATTCTTGATGAACCCCTTCGTTCACTAGCTTCACACAGTTTGCCCTGACAGATTTTTCCCTTCACTCACTTCACACAATTATTCCTGACAGACCCCTTCCTTCATTAGCTTCACACAGCTATCCCTGATGGACCCCTTCCTTCACTAGCTTCATACAATTTACCCTGACAGATTTTTCCCTTCACTGGCTTCACACAGTTACCCCTGACAAAGCCCTCCCTTCTCTGGTTGCACACAGTTGCCCCTGATATATTTCTCCCTTCACTAGCTTCATACAATTATCCCTTACATATCCTTGTCTTCACTAGCTTCACCGTTACCCTAAAATATTAATTCCTTCACTGATTTCACATGTTCACCACTGATCCATTCCTTCCTTCACTGGCTTCACACATTCAGTCCTGGCATCTTCTTTCCTTTACTGACATCACAAATATAACTCTGACATATATTTCCCTTCAGTGGCTTCACACGGTTAGCCTGACAATTTCCTCTCTTCGTTAGCTTCACACATTTATCCCTCTCATTTCCCTTCCTAGACTGACTTCACACATATAACCCTGATATATTTCTCCCTTTAGTGGCTTTACATGGTTAGCTTGATGCTTTCCTGTCTTCACTGACTTCACATGGTTGCCCTAACACTTTCCCCTCTTCACTGGCTTCATGCAGTTAGCCCTAAACTAACATCACATATGGCTAAACATGCTTTATTTCTTCCTAAACTACAGCACCACAGTTGTGAAAGGTACTCGTCATAACAACAGATGACCAAATCATTGTCCTCAAAGTCTTTCGTTTGCTGGGTTATTGTCCTATTCATAACATCAGTACTGGCACTGAACCTTTGGAAGGTAGCTAAGCATAGAGTGCTGTTTGGGTTAACTGGGCAATAGCTGTCAAGTTATTATAACCTGCCTCCAGTAGCTAAAACTCTCCAGACACCTAAGCAAACTTCCGAATGTGCAGGACATATCATCAAAGCTCTTCAGTGCATGCCAGGAATAGGATGTGGACCTCCACCCTTTGTCTTACAAACAGTAAGCATACCAAGGTCAGTCTCTACCACTCTGCCCAGCTCAAAGTGACAGACGGGAGAAAACACTATAATGCTGGAATGGCAACACCAGGCTTCACCAAGAGGTCCAGCCATAGTCATCTGGAAAGCCAACCAATACATGTTTATTGGTTTGTTCTGCTGACTGGTAATACCCATGTGAGCTAGGTCCATTTGCAGCGAAGACCTTGGAAGAAAAGCTCCAAGATAAATTGTACATTTGACAATAAGTTTCACATAACACAGTTATATAAATATTTTTATGTAAATAGACCGAGCAATGTGTCTGAAGATGGAATAATGGCACTACCTAACAGCCTTGGACCACTACTATTGCGAAAACAGATCTAGCCTTGGAAACTTGCTCGAATTTGTAATGCTTAATAAAGGTGTGGACAACAGACCTTGTGGCTGCTTCACAGTCTGCCACTGAAGATGCCCCCCCCCCCCAAAAGGCAGTAAATACTACTGTTCTTCTTGTGGAGAGAGACCTGATACCTCCCCCGAGTTTTTTTTTTTCCCTAAAGAATCCTAACAAAACAGTGCAAATTACAATCTACTCTGAACCAGTTTTCCAGCAGTAACATCCATCTTATTAGTTACAAACTTACCAAGATCTTTAGTTCCAGTGGTGTACAGAAATATCTGTCTCCCAGGGTCCCAGTTTAGAATCCTTCCTTTATCACTGTGAGGATGAAGGCAAATTTTATTTTTTTTATTTTTATTTATTTATTTAACATTTGTTAACTGGGAAAGTCCAACTTGGAACAAAGCCAATTTTCATCGGAGGCCAGGGGAGAAATGTTCTAGATGCATGTCTTTGTAACATGGGAAGAAACCAGAGCACCCGGAGGAAATCTACAAGAATGCAGGGAAGACATGCAGACTCTGCACAGAAGACAGTTCAGCCAAGAATTGAATCAGAGAGCTTCTTGTTGTGAGGCGACAACACTACCACTGTACCACTGTGCCATCCGAAAGCAGAACAAATGGAAGTTGCATCTTCTGATTCAAGGCAAAGTGTCACAATTCCTATCCCAAAGAAAGAATTACTAGCCCAAGCCATTGTCTAGCCATGTGAAACACCAAGCAAACTACAGGGACATAAAAGTTAATCTTAATGAAATAAAAGCACAAGCATTTACCCAGTAAATGCAAAAAAGTAGTCCAGAGCATTAGGAAGCAGAATTTTAACAGGTTTTAGCTGGTATCAAGTCTTTGACTTTACACCAGTGGGAAAAAATGCACCACTCAGACAGAGTGGGCTCCCTAGCTGTGAGTTTTGTATCGTATAGAAATAAAAGCCTAATTTTCTGAGAAAAAAGTATTCTATTCAGAATCAGGTTCTTGCTCTCTAAGACGCTGCAGTGGTGCAGTGGTAGCATTGTCGTCTCACAGCAAGAGGTTCTCAAGGTTTGATTCTCAGCTGGAGTACCTTCTGTATGGAGTCTGCATGTCCTCCCTGCATTTGTGTGGGTTTTCACCGGGTACTCCGGTTTCCTCCCATGTTACAAAGACATGTGTCTGGAGTGTTTCTCCCTGGGCCTCCACTGAAAATTGGCTTTGTTGTAAGTCAGACTTTCCCGGTAAACAAATGTTAAATAAATAAGACAAGATATGAAAATCTTCAAAGCAAGATGCAGTATGTTCCTTCCCTGCCAAACAAAAAGTTAGCCTCTGAAGGGCGGATAGAGGATTTGATCTGTTCACTTCTCTGGGAAGAAAGAACTATGTCTATCCTAATCAATAAACTGTTATAAGAAACATTTGAATGTTTTTGCTTTCTACATTTTAAGAGAACTTTTTGAACCAATAGGGTTGGGACAAAATTAATATAGAATATGCTTCATCTGCTCACTCCAGAGCATTGTGTTGTCTAGTATAGTAACTGGACATTTAGCCACATACCCCATTTGGGCATTAGCAGCTGGAAAACCTGTTGCTTAAGCTGCCACCAAGTGATCAACATAAGCTGTTCAACTCAAGATGTTTTTCAGTGCATTCTTTTTTTTTTCGGGAAGGTGTACTGCTATTAACTATACACTCTAAGACAATGGCAGATACTATAGTTGCATGGCCAGCCATCAATGATGGCAAAAGCCTGCATGTTCCCTTACCTTGTTATGTATCACATGACTGGCTGTTAGTGACTACCTTTGAGATTCCTGGTGAGAGAGAGAGACTCTGTATACTTAGATCACTATACTGCCAACATCTTCTTCAAGCTGATGTGAAAGTACATTTGAACAGATAACCACACCCTCCTGAATTTTCAGTACACTCAAATGAGTTCCTCTGGGTCTGTAATGGGGCAGGATTCGGGAATGGCCTGCTTAAATTCTGTGCATCAGAAATGTCCACCTCTGGAGCTCTTTTACTACAGAGCATATCAGATGGGATCTATATTAGAAGCCCGAAAGCAGTAAAACGCGAATATAAGTACATAGACACATAAAGAGCAATGTACGATAATAGCGAACCACATAATGAACAAAAAGGAAAACACCGAACGGATTTCCCTAAACACCAGCACTATAGAGGTATAACTAAATTAAGTACATAAAATTAACATAACACACTTTTGCAGGGGGGCAAGCCGCCCTGCATGCCACACCCCCCACTTAAATATACCAACTCTGAGATCGCACTACAGTGGGGAAAAGGGTATATTCCCTTATCCCCAGGATCGTGCTGCTGGCCAAAGAAATCCATTCGGTGTTTTCCTTTTCGCTCATTACGTGGTTCGCTATTATCGTACATTGCTCTTTATGTGTTGATGTAGTTGTATTCGCAGTTTACAGCTTGTGGGCTTCTAATATAGACCCATCAGATGGACATCTACACTTACAGTTCTACAACAGATTCCATAGATAGACAATGGTGAAATGTCCTTTTGTGAAGTCTGGTATTATGAACTACCACACTGTTGCTAACATTTCTCCCAAGAATGTTAGGAATCTTCTAACCAACAATGTACTTTGAAGACCCATGTGCCATTACAAGGACAATAGTAAAGGCAACCTTTCACTAGTCAATAATACTTTATCTTAAGACGTTTCCAAAACTTCCCCAGTACAAACCTTTGTGTATGAGGGAAGGAGTCAGATATTTTCTCAATCAACTGGAATCCAAAAACAGAATTTTATGCTTAAGCTTCCAATCTTTTTGTGACTATCATGAGACCTTATCAAGAATTCTTCCATGTAAGGACAGTCATCGATCCATTTTGCCCTGTGTGTTATTACCCAGGAATAGGTTCCTTAGAGCAAGTAGCTGATAAACAGAAACAGAATCCCAAGTTCTGATTCTGTACTTAGAATCCGAATAATGTTCTGTTAGGATAGGACAGAGAAACTTGCATTAAATACCATACAGGTCTATGGTGCCCACCCATTTATCTTACAAAAAGTTGGAAAACATTTTCAAGTGTCATCATCTTAAACTTCCTGACCTTGAACTGTTTGATGATGTTGGATAAAGCTAGAATCGTTCTCCAAAAAAGCCTTCATTTTGGTCCAGGGGAAACCCTGCAGTCATATCCTTTTGCCTTGGAAAGGAGAAACTACTTTTTTATTTAATTCTTCTCTTTGACATTTTGTACAAAATAAGTAATACCTGGTTTTATTTCTTTATTTATTTTTATTTAATGTTATTTTATTTTAGACATATTTATGAGATAGGCGAGCTAGTCCAAGGACCCTTTTCAGCAATGACCTAGACCACAGTTGTTATAGGCAAGTGGTACAAAGAACGTAACATAGGCTTACTGCATTGTGGTTTTCAAGGCACATTTACAAAGTGTTAACTGATTACATTGATCTGCAGCTTCACAAACAAGTCCAATACAATTGATAAAATCCTTACAAAAATCTTGAAAAAAATCTTGCAATGAAAGTCCTAGAATTTTTTTAATACAAAAATAGAAAGAAAAATAGAGAAATAACAGTTACTTGTAGTTTTGCAATTCTTGCATAGTGTGAACTTTATTATTATTACAGAGTTCAACAGATGTGAGGTGGTTCTGTATCAATGTACATGTTTACAGTCAGTACATATTTATAGATTTATTAAATTGTCTGTACATAGACAGTACAGAGGGCCAACAGACAACCGCAAATGGTTATGAATACATTTATTGTAAGTGCTTTCGCTGGTAGAAAGTTCTTCAGACAAAAACCTTTTTACCATAAAACACTTTTAAAAGTACATTTGAAAACCAGGCTACCAATGAAAAACTTTGAGCCTCGTGATGTCATGCAAACATTTAAAAATTAAAGCAACACAGTGTTAGACCATTACAATGACCATAATGGTCAAAATTCCAGCCTTATAACATACTGACTACTAATAAAAACAATCACAATTGTCAGTAATATTATGTACTTTAACATAAAAATGTGCAATTTATGCTTAATTAAAAAACACACATTATTTAAAAATCTATATATTAATCTAAAAAACACCAACACCAACCATCAAAAACGTACTGATTCTTGCCATCCATATGGCTGTTATTAAACATAATGGAACCAGAACTAAACTTAAAATTCATAGTTTGGAAAATGTGGCATCCTAGCCAATGACAATAAACATAAAATAAAAAATAAAAAATACCAAATATAATTTGGGACTTTCATTTTATGCCCAAAATGAACACAATAAATAAAAAAACATTTGAGCATAACTGTGTATGAAATAACTTATACAGACTAAGCTATACCAGATCTCATTCCATACACATACAGTGGAAGGTTATATGATTATATCAGTATAGTGACAGGCAATGCACACATTAATCATCTAAAACAACATATAAACCACTTTCACCTAGCTAAAGCTTTCTTTTTTAATAAGCATTTTATCGACAATGCTTCACTTAGCCCTGGCAGAGTGTGAGCTCCTGTCCGAATTTGCCATGTTAATTTGGCTTTTTCCAATGCCAGTTCCCAGGGACCCCCCCTTAAATTTCTCTCTATTTTTTCTAAGACTACAAAGGAAAACTTATGCGTGGGACATTCCAAAGTGTGTTTTGCCAATGCATTAGTGCCGACTGAATTACTGATGCTGTATGAATGTTCGTAAATTCTTTGTTAAAATTTTCTTTCAGTTTTCCCTATATAGAAAGCCTCACAGTGGTCACAAACTGCTGCATAGACCACCCCCTGGGAGTCACAATTAAATTTAGCATTTAGAACATAATCTCGGTCTCTGATTTTTATTACCTTAGTGACATTGATAAAATGACATTGATGTCATCTGCCACATTTATACATCCCTGTGTGGCCCTTGACTGTTTTTTTAGAGTTCTTGACCAAACTTTTCAAATTCGAGCCTCTTCTATACGTAAACTGGGGCACTTCTTAGACCATGATCAACTTGAATGAACCCCCAATTTTTGATGATAATTTCTTTAATATATTGGGAATCCAAAGAGAAAGTTGTCAAGAATCTAATGTCCTGCCTAATATTAGGGAGCTGAGAGTGATTATTCTTTATCTCTGGGTGTAGCCGAAGGGGGTTGATATCATACCCTTTTGACACCAAGGGGGAGAAGTGTCCTGTACTTCTTTTATCAATTACTTCGTCAAAGATGAATTCCGTAAAAGCCTGTGGGTAGCCCCCCTTACTAAACATAAATTTTAGGAATTCACATTCCAAAATGAAGTCTGCAAAGTTGGACACCATTCTTGCTGCCCTTACTGCCTGCCCCTTGACTACTGCTTTCTTTTGATGCAGCGGGTGGCAGCTAGAGAAATGCAAGAATGCATTTGAATAGGTAGACTTACGGAAAATGGTCATCCTGAATCTAGTGTTTAAATGATCTTTTGAAAGGTGGATATCTAAATAATCAATTTCTTCATACCCTAGTTGATAGGTGAATTCTAAAAAGTTGTTAAATGTAATTTCATCAATAAATGTTTGGATTACAGAAACTTCACCATTCCATATTAGGAACATGTCATCCTGGTATCTTGTGTACCAGGTAATGTGTTCTCTAAATTTCAAATTTTTAAATAAAAATTCTCGTTCCCAATAAGCCATTACACTAGTAGCAAAACTACTTCCACAGGGGGCACCCATGGCTACCCCGCTTTTTTGTAGAAAGAGCTGATTTTCAAAAAATAAAAAGTTGTTATACAGGACCACGTCTAACAATGTTTCAATAACATGGATATCTTTATTATCAAGCCCCTTAAGGTGAAGGAACTCCCTAACCCATTCTACACCTAGTTGCTGGGGGATGACAGTATACAGATCTTTCATGTCCACTGTGACTAAAATTAGACTGTCATCATACTCAATATTATTCACATTCTCAAGAAAATGCCAAAAATCATGACAGATTTGCAACTCAGATCTAACAACTGGTTTTAATTTGGCATCCACAAATTTAGCACACGCGTATGTTATAGACCCTTTACCATCCACTATTGGTCTAAAAGGTGGATTGTTTAGATCCTTGTGAATCTTAGGGGTCCCAAAGAACTTTGGAATGATGGGTGCTGGCATAATTAAATAATGTAAAATATCAATAGCGATACTCCCTTCCAAAAACAAGCCATTTAACATGTTATTGATGATTCTATATGCACCATTAACCTGGTTGAAGCTAACTTGTTCATATACAGCACTATCTAAAACAGTCTGCATTCTACTGATATAATCATGCTGATCCATGAATATTAACCCTCCCCCTTTGTCAGTTTTTATAACCCGTACTTTGCATATGTTCAATAGCTCAATAAATTCAAGTTGTTCGTTAGTGATATTCATGGACTTGTTTACAAACCATGTATTGTTGAACAAAAGCCTTCTAAAATCAGTTTCACAGGCTTTTTCAAATAGAGCTGAAGTATCTTGCAACTGTGAGTTGAACAAGCTAGATACTTTCAAATTATTAGTCAATGAGGAGTTAGGCCCCATCAAATAAGAGAGGTTCAACTTGCGGACAAATAATTTAAGGTCTATAATGGTTTTAACAAAATTGGCCCTCTTATCAGGCACAAAAGTCAGGCCTTTTGAAAAAAGTCAACCATGTCCATGTCCACCCGAAGGGAAATGAAGTTAAGAATCTTGAAATCCCCTTCAGTACTTACAAAAATTTGTGGCAATTCTCTTAATATCTCCTCTTCTGATTCTGCCATCTCTTGTTCTGGCCCTGCCTCCTGTTGTTGGTATGCCGATTCGAAGAATATTGTTGTTGCACTTTATTGTTCAACCGAAAATCCTGCTAGTTGTTATTATTATTATGAACAGCTGGATTTTGTCCAGCTATTTGTTCATGTTGTAGAGGCACCTGTCGTTGTTCATTATTCCTGATCCGTTCACTACGACGGACCCATGGAGTAGAATTATCCATCATTCCATTTGTGGAATCATTCAAATTATTATCCTGTAACTCCATATGGCCAGAATCAACCTCACTATTGCTAAAAGGAACAACAGATGGGGGGGGGAGGGCTGGATAAGTGGAACCTTTTGAATAGTCATTCAAGATCCTAAATATTTTCTTCTTTTTATTCTCAATATTTTTAAACAAGCTAGCCTCAATACTGCTAAAAATGTGTGCATGTTCATAGCTAACCCTGTCATAATCCTCTCCATTTATAATGTTATGTTCAAGTGTTGTTAAATCTCTTTTTAATGAACCAGTTTGCTCCAAATAATTCTTAGCTAAGATGCCAAGAAATTCCAAGCCCTCTTTATCAAAAAGGGCTTTCAGCTCTAAATGAAATGGAGAACCGTTTACTAAGCCCACTGGGTATCGCCACTGACGTAATCCTTCTGGAATTATTTTTTTGTCAGTACATTCTTCCAAGTAGGAAAGCTCAAGTTGAAGTTTCTTACATTTATATAACTTCTGGTCAAACTCATTTAGCAACCCACTAATGAGGTAATTGTGCTGTTGTTGTTAGTAGCCCTGTCACTCAGAATATGACCATTGAAAAAGCACGTTTGTCTCAAAAATACCTCAGTTGTCGGTAATGTGTGCATTGCCTGTCACTATACTGATATAATTATAAAACCTTTCACTGTATGTGTATGGAATGAGATATAGCATAGCTTAGTCTGTATAGGTTATTTCATACACAGTTATGCTCAAATGTTTTTTATTTATTGTGTTCATTTTGGGCGTAAAATGAAAGTCCCAAATTATATTTGGTATTTTTTATTTTATGTTTATTGTCGTTGGCTAGGATGCTACATTTTCCAAACTACGAATTTTAAGTTTAGTTCTGGTTCCATTATGTTTAATAACAGCCATATGTATGGCAAGAATCAGTACGTTTTTGATGGTTGGTGTTGGTGTTTTTTAGATTAATATATAGATTTTTAAATAATGTGTGTTTTTTAATTAAGCATAAATTGCACATTTTTATGATAAAGTACATAATATTACTGACAATTGTGATTGTTTTTATTAGTAGTCAGTATGTTATAAGGCTGGAATTTGGACCATTACGGTCATTGTAATGGTCTAACGCTGTGTTGCTTTAATTTTTAAATGCTTGCATGACATCATGAGGCTCAAAGTTTTTCATTGGTAGCCTGGTTTTCAAATGTTCTTTTAAAAGCATTTTATGGTAAAAAGGTTTTTGTCTGTTGAAGCTGGAGAACTTTCTACCAGCAAAATTACTTACAATAAATTTATTCATAACCATTTGCGGTTGTTTGTTGGAGTGGACTGGGAGCCTTCAGCCTGTGGTTTTCCGAGTTTGTCTAGTTTTTCATTGTTTTACAGAGGGCCAACAGGATGGAGGTTATAGCTAGTTTAGGACACTGTTTTTGCCAACATATTATTAGGTGATAGTTATCCATTGTCTCTGTGACACTTATATTTGGTGATTTCATTTAAGTGAGTTACATTTTTTATGGAAGTTGGTGTAGCTGGTATCAGTTTTGAGTATAGATGGTACGAAGTTCCAGGTGGAAGAAAATAGTTTGTAAAAATAATTTTAAACTCCTAACAAGGGTAACTGAACTGTCACTGCTGTCCCTTAGGTCCTACGTGTATATTTTTAGCTAACATTTATTAAGGGAGAGGCAATTGGTTGAAGTGTATGTTTTTGAAGGTAAGGAAGGATACACTGTCACTTTGTGCTTTACCACCTCACCCTTAACAGAACAGTGCCTCATGCAGTGATAAGGAGCAATTCAGCTTTCCACAGTATATCACAATGGTCTTCAGACTTTAAAGACAAGTTTCTTACAAGTTTGTTTCCAGTGCTCAGGCCCAAGGGCCATCTAAGAACATTGTCTTAGTAACCTCAACATTATAAACATTATCCCCATCCAATGATCAAAGCTGGATTTAAAACTGGTAATATTTGGGGAAAGGCTAATCTTTCTTTTAAACAAGAAACATCTTTATTAAATTATCACTTATGACATATGCAATCATACATTTATATAAATGAAAACAAACCATATTGACATAATCTTAGTTGCAAGCATTTTACATCACAAACCATATTGGCATAATTTCAGTTGCAAACATTATACATCACTTACAATCTATCCAATTATTGTCAGTCATACATTACATACTTCATTCAAATCCTGCCTTCTTTTAAACCTACCCTTTTCTAAAGATCCCAGTTCCAGTTGTTTCACCTCTGTTACTATATTCACAACTTCTAGTACACTTGGTTTAGACTTTGATTTCAATTTTCTAGTAATTGCTTTTTGGCAGCCACCATAGTTAGACTCAGCAAGGCCTTTCTATGTCTAGGCAATTCAAATTCTGTATAGTTACACCAATTTGCTCACCCAGTATCTCTGACAGAGCAGTCTGTAGGGAATCTTTAAAGTCTGTCAACTCATTACAGTCCCAAAAAATATGTTACCAGTTACATCTTTCTACCCCATCACACCTCCAACATTTGCTGTCTACCTGAGGAAAAATTCTCTGGAATCTACTTGGGGTATAAAAATATCTATGTAAACATTTCCAAGTAAAACTCCTAAATATTCTAGATTTTGTTGCATATTTGGAAGACAAGCATATATCCTCCCATTGTTTCTTTGTAAATTGCTTATCCAATCTCTCTTCTTAATCCTTTCTAACCTCCTCTGATTGATTATTATAGTTATCATGCAATATTTTACATGCTCTACTAATTAATACTTTTTTAACAGCAGCTTTTGTTCTACATTGTAGTAAAAACTCTACCAGTGCCAATCTTTCATTTAGGACCCCCTACTTCTTTCTCTTTGCCTATACTCTGATATTAGTCCTTGATAGGGAAGGCAATCTCTAACCTGCAGTCCAAATAAATCATTGTCATCTCCCCATTCTATTACCTTTCCCTGTCTAGTTATTTGCTCCCAATACCTTGGTTCCTTTGCCAGTTTTCTCCAATAAATTCCAGCCCCCTCTTGCCTATTGTCTGTATCCCTAATTACAGTCATCCCTATTGGCAGAATCTTCTTACTCCATTCCCATGTTGGCTTAGTTCTTAAGAATACTTTCTGCTATTTTATGAATATAATATTCTGCATGATTATTGTTATTCTCCTTAAAGGTCTGCAAACAAAGTTCCAGTCTTTCCTTGTTTCTTCAGCTTCCCCCCTATCTCATCATCATCCCTTTCCACTTTGAATTATAGGTTTCTACTTGTGCTGTGTACAGAAGCTTTAGTTGTGTAGCTCTGAAACACCACTTCAAATCGGGTAATCCTAATCTGCCTTGTTCTCTTAGAAGAATAAGCTTAACCCACTTTACTCTTGTCATCTTCCCCTCCCAGATAAAATCCTTCAGCTCTTTATTACTTGTTATCCACAACTTCTCCTCCTGTTGATAAAAATATTCCTGACCTGTGTATAAGACTAAAGGGACTAAAAAAACATTTTAACTGCTTGTATCTTACTATCCATATCCATATAACACAGCTACCAGTTTCTCAGTATTTGTATTACCTTTTGTTCAGTCTCTTCCCCCATTTCCTTAGCCTGCCACACCAGAATCATTTTAAATCCATACTCCTAAATACTTCGTTGTCTCATGTCCCCATAAATATAGATATTGCTGAACCAATTCATGTGTGGATACATAATTTATTCCTGTTGCATTTGTTTTAGCTTTATTAATTGTGTATCCCGAAAAGATTTAAAACTGTCTCAAAATGTCCCACAACACTGTCCTTTTCTTGTTTTATTAGGTATAAGATAATATCATCTACAAATAGAGCCAGCTTTTCTTGACAATCATATCAATTATATCCTTGCATTTCTTGAGTCCCTTACTTTCTTTGCCAAGATTCCTAAATATAATGCAAATAACAGAGAGGAAAGATGGCACCCCTTTCTGTTTCCTCTGCTCAAGCAGAAATTATCAGAGAGGAATCTACCCACTTTAATTTTTGCCTACAATCCCTCATATATCCTCTTAATCAACCTTCAATTGCCCTCCTCATAAAGTCCTGGCTTACTCTGTCAAATGCTTCCTCTGCATCAAGACCTACCAACAACAGTGGCATTTTCTTCCATTTTTCTTCCCTCTGAATCATCAATGTTCTGTTAATGTTGTCAGATGTTATCTCCCCACCACTTAACCATATTGATCCATATCTATCAACTTAGACATCAATGTTGCTATTCTTATAGCCATTATAGACATAAACACTTTACAATCATGGTTTAATATTGAAATGACAATGTATGAAGTTGTACTGATGGATCTTTAACCTCTTCAGGTATTACAACTACCACCACTTTCTTCCAGGATGTTGGTACTTCTCCTCCTCTTAAAATACTGTTAAACAAAACCTTCCAGATCTTTATCAGTTTTTCTTCCTCCTAGCTTCCAAACTTCCACAGGCATGCCATCTATTCCTGGGGACCTTCCCACAGATTGGTTATACATCACCATTTTTATCTCATCTCCTCCTTTCCTAACCGTTAGTAATTGATCGGTTATACGTCACCATTTTTATCTAATCTCCTCCTTTCCTAACCGTTAATGATTGATCGGTTATACATCACCATTTTTATCTAATCTCCTCCTTTCCTAACCGTTAGTAATTGATCGGTTATACATCACCATTTTTATCTAATCTCCTCCTTTCCTAACCGTTAGTGATTGATCGGTTACACATCACCATTTTTATCTAATCTCCTCCTTTCCTAACCGTTAGTAATTGATTGGTTATACATCACCATTTTTATCTAATCTCCTCCTTTCCTAACCGTTAGTAATTGATCAGTTATACGTCACCATTTTTATCTAATCTCCTCCTTTCCTAACCGTTAGTAATTGATTGGTTATACATCACCATTTTTATCTAATCTCCTTTCCTAACCGTTAGTAATTGATCGGTTATACGTCACCATTTTTATCTCATCTGCTCCTTTCCTAACTGCCAGTAGTTGTGCCTCATCTACCTCTAACTTTGGCATATATAATTCTTCCATAAACCTTTCCATTTGTACTTTTTCTTGATTTCCATATTTCTCTGCTTTATGCAGACTTTCATAAAACTTCCAAAATATTTCTAATACTTCTACAGGATCTCCTGTTATCTGCCTTGTTATAGTCTCCATAAGCTTGGTGGCAGCCCTCTCTTCTTTCTGTTGTCTTGGTCATTGTGCTAAAAGTTTTTGTGCTCTAGAGTTATTATCAAAAACAGTTGCTTAACAGCAACCATTCTAAACTCATGCATATTATCAAGGTAATCACATATTTTCTGTTTAGTATTCTACAGTTTTTCCTCTTCTTTTTTCTGTGAGATTCCCCCTGTTTTGCAATACTTTAACATTTCTCATTACCTCTAAATAATTCTTGTTACTTTTTAACCACATCTCCCTTTCTTTTAGTTCCACCCTATTTTTAAACTCCACTTTAATTTTGTTCCACTTCCTAGTTATATTTTCAGAAGAAATTGATATCTTCTCTAATAGCAACTGAATAATTTCCACTACAATTCTTTAAATTCCTCTCTTTTCAACAGACACATAGGAAAGTGCTAGTATCTCATTTTTATTTCATTACCTTATGGTTTTGTTTTAGTTATTATTGGCACAAAATCTGAAATAGTTATTGGGTACATATCAAGGCCTTCAATTAATGCACATTTTCCACTGAAATTTAAATTCTGTCCAGCCTAGCCCAGTGTTTGCATTTTGGGGAATAATATGTAAATTCACTCCAAACTCCTAGTACTGAATTCACATCTTCCATGCAAAATATTTTCATGACTTTCTTCAAACATCTACCCTCCTTTGTTATATTTTCCCTTCTGGGACCCAAAACACATCTTCACTGTTGCAAATCAAATTTCATTCCCACCTAAAAATTTCTTAAGCTCCATTAGAGCAGTTTTGGATGGAATATAAATATATAGCAGTGTAATCCTCTTCCCTTGCCAATAGCCCCTTAGCAGTACAAATCTGCCATTATTATCTTTTTTAGCCTCTTCTATCAGTATTGGAGCTCCTCTTGCAATTAATATAAGTAGTCTTCTTTTTCCTTGGTCCCAGGTATTCCACTCAATAACCATCCTGAAAACCTTTCTTTATTAAATTCACGTGTTCAGTTCTTCCCAAGTGTGTCTCCTGTAACATAGCTATTTGCACTGTATATTTTAATACAGTTCACTGTACAATTTTAATATAGGTCACTACTCTTTCTTTTTTGTATTTATCTATGAGACCATTGACATTTAAAGACATTACAGAAAGCATCATTGTATTAAAAAGTTATTATTTACACCTTTTATGTATAACAGCTTTTTTGTTAAATGTCTACTTCTAGCTTTTGTGTTATATGCATACACTGTCTGGCAGGTTGATTTTTTTATTCAGTTGTTTCTTGTCATATCCATTTAAGTGTATGTCACATTTTACAAACTTTTTTTATTGAAAGCCCTCAAACAAAAAAACACAAAGACACCCCAAATATCCCCTAAAACCTATTAACAATAACACACAAAACTATGTAGATCTTCAAATATTGAAGTTTTACCATCCTAATGGGAACAAATATTTCAAACTGACAGCCACACTCACAGATTTGAGTTAGCCTAAAAGAAAGGTCATCCATGCTAAGACATGCAGTATAGCTACTGCTTCTACTAAGTGCAGTCTGGCTTTGTCTTATCTTTATAGATCTTCCAGCTGGGTAAACATGAATGCTTTCAGAGAACATTATCTCCTAGCCATTTCTCTTTATCAGATTGTTTCCTAAAGACACGAGGACCAGATATAAAATTGCTACTAAGCATACATTTATTTGCTAGAAAAAAAGTGTTATAATATTCAATATTCTTTTTCATTTACTTACTTTCTCTTAACACTTGTTACTAGATCAAGCTAAGGTCCTTAATACAGTCATACCCTATGCAAGAATAAGAAAAAGCACACTTGCAGTGCCTACACTTCTTAAAACTGAACAAGGAGAAAGAAGGAAGAAAGTAAAAAAAAAAAAAATAAGAAAAAAAAGCAGCACCTGTTCACATTATCTGCATTACATTTAAAAATATCTGAGAAAACTTTCCTTTATAGCATTCAAAGAAAAGTATGCACCATAAAATAGTACAATTAATCATTGTTTTACTTTTAGTTAACTTTCTCCCTCCTCTTCCCTTCTCCTAAGTATTTATTCAAACATTAATGATGTGAAGTAGGGCATATACTTTGGAGTCACCTACAAGTCCAACAAAGTAAAAAACTCTAATATTTCTAGATTTTATTGTTCTGTCATGTTTCATAAATTATTCCTTTGTAATCCCACATTTGTCAATTTCCAAGTTACTGGGTTTATTCCTGTTCATCTTCATCACCCAAATCTTGTCTCTGCTTCATTTCCAACATACTTTCAATTCTTCTACTTGACTCTTGTGCTTGTTTCCTTCTTTCAAGCATTTTCCATTGAAACTTTGGAAAAGGTTTCACTGACACAGTCTCTCTGTGGTCTTTATTACCAGAAGAACAAGAAGCAGAATTTCCTTCTGTTTCACAACTCACTTTTTGTTGGACAAACTTTTGTATTTCCTCCTTAGTATGCACTTCATCAAAGAATTATTTTGCCCCTCCAGGAAAGAATATTTTGAAGATAGCTGGGTTTGAATCTCATGCCTGCTTCTCAACATCCCCTGAACAGTGGTATAAATTTACTCCTCTTCTGCCTGGTCTGCAGTCAGTAAGTGTTCTCCAAAAACACTTTGCTGTCTCCCATGTTTAGTACATTTAGTACTTTGTCTTTCAGCCACAGTTTTGTCAGAATCAACTCCTTCTGCTAGTAGGATTGCATCTTTACTATTAAAGGTCAACGCTGCTTTCTCATGGCCAGGTTTGGAGAATACATACAATGTACCCTTTCAATTAACAGCTCCTGCTGTGGAATACCAGTCCAGTTGCTTATCTGTGCTTTCATAAAATTAATACATCTGTTCCTACCAGCTTCTCTGGTACACCAGAAAATTTCAGGTTTTCCCCTATGTACTCCATCCTCTAATTCTATTTTTTTTTAAACATCAGTTCTTGTGTAGTCTCATATTCAGCTACCCTTTTCTTCATTTTGACCTCTGATTTTTGTAGTTTTTCAACTCATCTGAATTGTTTTATCATTTGAGTTGATATTTGCCATCAGTGATTTGTTTATGTTAATCAGGTCTGTATGCAGTTGTCTTATACTTTCCTCTGGGTTACTAGAAATCATGTCTGGAGCTTTCACTGCTTTTTGCTGAACAGCTGCTGTACTTTTCCCAGTTAGTGCTTGTTCTTCACCTTTGAAGCCAATTTTCCTTCAGGTTCTCTGTATTTCTTTTTTCCTGGCATCCACGCAGTACACTTACTAGCCAGTTACTGAACCTTACCCAGAAGTATAAGTCCTAGGTCTTTCTCTGCTAAGTTTCTGTCTTCACACTGGGAGAGCTAAAATTAAGCTGTTACTCAATGTGCAGCCATCCTGGAAGAACCAGGGAAAGCCTGATCTTGACGTATATATGATTCTTTAACCTAGGGATTATTTGCATTATATATTTACTTCTTAAATATATTCTACTCATTGGAATAACAAACTGTAAGACTCCTAGTGTTATTAGAAAAGGAAACATTTTAAATGACCTATAACATTTTGTCATGGAATATTTTATAAGCACAAATTACTTTACTCCTAGTAAGTCTAAAGCGTAAAGAATATAATTTTAAAGCCCATCATCTTTCATAAATAAGTTAAATGGTAAAGAGAAGTTTTTTTTTTTTTTTTTTTGTAAATTTCCTTTGAACAGTTTCAAGTAAATTAAGTTGATTCCTATTATACAGACAAAACATGCTATTATGTTCTAGAACTGGATGAATGTACTTTTTAAATAGGTATATTAAACTTTTCATCTCTTAAAGATAATGATTTAAACATTCCAACCATAAGATGAAAGGCACATTTCCTAATGTTATTCACATGGGACATGAATGAAAAAGCAGACGTACGTACACCCCAGTCTTTGCAATGACTAGCTTTATATATTTAACATCATTTAGAAACAAAGTAGGTATAACGTCTGGTCTTCCAAAGTACATTACTTCACACTTATTTGTACTAAACTTCAAGTTGACCTCCTTGGCCCAAAGTGAAATTTTTTGAAGAAGCATGGGTATTTGTGTTGTGTCCCTTTACAGTGTAATATAAATCCTGTTTTACAATCTTCAGGATATTTTGCTTGCTATCAATAACCATTAGTAGGGGTACTTGATGATGCCAGATTAAGCAGAAAGGGGGCTAACACTGAGACTTGAGCTACTAAAAATAACAGAGGAAGATATTCAGAAAAAATGTCCTTTTATAAGAACACAGTCTATACATCCTGACAACCAACAGTTAATCCAGTTAATAAGAAATGAGATGCATCTTCTGTATTTATGTAATTATGAGAAATGTTATTAAAAGCATTAGCCAAAATAAATGTAGATAGCACCAACTGATACTGATGAATCAAGTATTAAAGCTACGTTGTCTTAGAACTCAACTAGATTAGTAAGTGTGGACCTTGCCAAACTAAACCCATCTCAGTATGTCATAGTTCCCTGAGTGATTTTCAAATCCAGCAGTAACACCAGTAATATCCTCTCAAAACATTTACATAAGATATTGTAGTCCCTTTAGTTTTATATACAGGTCAGGCATATTTTTATCAACCAGAAAAGCTGTGGACAGATGTTAATAAAAAGCTGAAGGATTTTATCTGGGATGGTAATAGGGCAAGGATTAGGTCCAGATAAGCTGATCCCTCCAATAGAACAAGGTGGTTTAGGATTAATTGATTTGAAGGCATATTTTAGAGCTACACGCTTAAGGCTCAGATATATATCACCAGCAGAAAACTATAATTAAAGTGGAAAGGGATGATGATGAAATGGAGGCAGGAATGCAACAATTAAGGACAGCTATACAGAATATTATATTCATGAAGTAGCCAAAAGTATTCTAAGAACTAAGATAACACAAGAATGGAGAAAGGAGATTCTGCCAATAGGGATAAGTGTAATTAGGGGTACAGAGAATAGCCAAGAGGGGGCTAGAATTTACTGGAGAAGGAACCAAGATTCTGGCAGAAAATAACTAGAGAGGGAAAGGTAAGAGAATGGAAAGAGGCCAAGAAGACATTTGGACTGCAGGCTAGAAACAGCCTTCCATACCACAGATTGATATCAGAGTATAGGCAGAGAGAAAGGGATATGGGAATTCTAAGTGAAAGATCTGCTCTGGTAGATTTTTTAGTTGAATTTAGAACAGAAGCTGCTGCTAAAAAGGGATAATTAGTAGGGCATATAAAATATTGCCCCATAGCTATAGGAATCAATCATAGGAGGTTATAAAACATTAGGAAGAGAGACTGAATAAGCAATTCACAAGGAAACACTGGGAGGACATATGTATGGCTCCCAAATATGCAATACAGTCTAGAAGATTTAGGACTTTTCACAAAGAAATCTCAGCTGTACCAGATTAGTTTCAATTTATTTAACTAAGCACTTTCATCCCCTAACAGTTCAAGGACTACATCAGAGTTAGATGAATGACCCTCCTTTAAGGCCAACTGTTATTGCCGGTAGGTCTAAAACAGTGCCTTTAGCGAGGCATATTGATTTGCAATTTAAGCACTTTCTTACTGATAAGGCACTTGTTTTACCTGACTCCTAGCATTTGTTACAAAATCCTAGTGCTCTAAATTTTGATGGTGATTTTTTTGCGACTGTTTAGATATTGCCAATTTGTTTTCTATTCTACACGATACAGGTTTGGACTATTTTGCGAGCATATTAAGTGATGACCTACTTTTTTCTAATACTGAAATGTTGCATTGCACAAACATTTGTAGTTGACTCTCAGGAACAATTTTGTTTATTTCGAAGGCGAGTGGTATCACCAAGTTTCAGAGACAGCTACGAGATCAGCTTGCAATCCTGTATGTGAATCTGGTGTTGCTATTTTGACAGAAAGATCACATATTCACCTAAAAATGTTTTGATTCAGTTTATGCTTATTTTAGATTCCTGGATAATATAGTGTTCCTGTGGAGAGGAGACAGTGATTCGTTTTTTTTTAATTAGTAGAATACCTAAATGGGACTATGAATTTTTTGAAATTTACTTTTCATTATGATTTTAGTCTTAAAGATCTATAGGTAAGGATTTAGTTGGTCAGAAGTTTACTTCCACCATTTAAGGAAAAGAAACATTCCCCAATTCCTATTTGTACTTTGACAGCTGTCACCCTTTTTCACAAATAAAGAAGCCTTGTCAAAGGGCAAATGTTAAGGCTGTCAATGTTGGTAAGTGAAGGTGGCTTATTTAAAAAGAAATGGAGAAATTGGTGGATATTTTTGTTGATAGGCATTATCCCCGACCCTTGCTAAATGAAATTAGGGATGACATTTATGGGGGAGATGTACCGAGTTCTGTCCGATATTGGAAGATGGGACAAGTCCATGGCTAAAAAAAAACAGAGGTTGAAAATGTCAAAAAATATGTCTATTGTTACACCTATTAACATGAATGCTTCTGGTATTGTAAAAGTCTTAAGGATGACATGGAATTTGACTTTCACTCGGGACATGAAGGACAAGATTGTTAATATTTCCCAGGTAACTTACAGTACAGGTGAACATATGAAGGATTGTTTAGAATTTGGACCAGTTATGTTTAAAAAACAACAATAATGGTCTAAAATGTCTAAATGTGGAAAATGTAAATGTTGTAGATTTATGAATGATGTTCCCTGTGTCAGTGTAGAAGGACATGGCAGAGTATTAGGATGTCCAGGTCTATGTAATTGTGACACTGCTGGGGTTGTTTGTTTAGTCATTTGTGTTTCCTGCCCAACTTTCTATGCAGGTAAAACTAATAAAAGACTTAGCGACAGAATTTATGAGCAAGTCTATAATATAAAAAATGCAAAACTCAGCAATACATTGGTCAGGCATTCTGTCAAATGTGAGAACATTAAGAGGTTCATATTTTTTGTTATAGATAAATGAAAGAAGAGGAGATATTCACAACATGCTGCAGAAAAAGGAGCTAATCTGGCAATTATGGCTAAATGCTTACAGCCACTCTAGTATTAATTATCACATTTCTATAATTAATGTATAAAGACAAAATATTTCATTACTGTGAATGGTGATTTTTATCTTTACTTGTATTCTAATTTTTTTTAGTTTTGATTCATAAAAGTGTAATTTTATAATTGTGCATATCCTTTCATAGGGTAACTATTTTGAAGTGAAATGCACTTTTAAAAGAATCTTGCGTTTTTAACAATCCTTGTATTCTTAATGAGAATGTGTTTCTGACTGGATGATTTAGTGACTAAATATTGGTTGGGGTATGCTTTATCTAGCTCTTATGAAGTCCCTGAACTGTTAAGGGATGAAAGCGCCTAGTTAAATAAATTGAAAGTAATCTAGTACGTCCACATTTTCTTTGTTTTATTTGATTTTTAAGCACTTAGTTAAATAAATTGAAAGTAATCTGATACGTCCACATTTTCTTTGTGTTTCATTTGGTTTTTGTCAGTATTTTTATTGGTTACATGAAGGATTTTTGCTTGGAAGTGTTTGCATAGGTATTTTATATCTTAAGCAGACTCCAAAGAAATTTTTCCTCGGTAGATAGCAAATCTTGAAGGTGTGTGTGATGACAGGAGGTACTGCCAGCACAGCTAGCTGGAATTTTGTAAATAATTTTATGTCATTTGCGAATATCAAACTGATTTATACAAGATGCTTGTGTTACAAATGTATTAGAACTATATGTCATGTGTATATCAAACTGGTTTGTACAGATGCTTGTGTTGAAAAGGTATTTGTAAAATGCTTTGTTTGAAATGTATCCACAGGGTGCCCTACTAGAGAAAACAGAAATGCACATGCACTATTGTAACTGTTTAAATGTATCTGTTTTAACAGAGGCATCTGGAAGGTTAATCTGAGTCCAGCAAACTTTAAAATATATCTGAAATGAAATCACTATTGGGCTAGGCCATGAAGATGCTATCTCACAGGTTTCAAGGCAGCCAGAGACTGTACTAGGAAACTTTCTATATTGTGTTTGGGATGAACTAATTACTACTCTGGAAGCGTGGAGGTATAAAATTGTTTTATGACTTCCAGCACCTGCCACAGATCTGAGCAAAAGTCCTTGTGTGTGTATTTTTACATGTAGGGGCTAAATCCAGCCATTTTCCAGCAATGGGGGTTTGCATGTGAACTAGAAGTCAAATGACCAGAAGTGATGTAATTCTGCAAGATATCCCAGAAGTAATATTTTAGATATTATTTTAAGAAGCCTGTTAGTGAGACAGAGCATTCTGTAATTTATTAAGTTAGTAGGGAATAGTAATTCTCTTAGATTCAGTCTGGAATATAGTTGAAGCTTAGTTTAGATATTTTGTTACTTGTCTGGGTCTGTCATTCAATGTTATTTTAAATATTTCCTGTTATTTTGAACTCTGATGTCACTGTAAATATATACTTAGTATTTTCTTTTTATTTTATTATTCATTATTAAATATATTTAAACATTTTATTGTGGATGATCTTTGTAGAGATATTTAAGTTTTGAGAGTACTTGCATATTTATTTGGTGACACTGTGCAGGCCACTGCTAATAGCCTTGCTCTTGGTCACACTATCATTTGTATTAATATTAATTTCACTCAGTATATTGGGTACCCTTAGAAGAGCCTTAAGGTAGCTAGTAGGAGTGTCTGGTGACAGTCATAACTACCTTATAGTCTGGGCAGAAGAGGGCATAGCTAGTAACCCCATGCCAGCCTTTCTCAGGTGTGTGTGTGTGTGTGTGTGTGTGTATAAATCAAATCAAATCTCCAAGAGTGTCTGTGTCAGCTACTTGGGCAGGGATACAAAGAACTGGTTGGACAGAGATGGTGCCAGAGGTCTTGGCTTGGACACTCAGTTGAGATCTCAACTCTATACCTGTGCCACTGGGGAGTCTTACTGGGGATCTGGAGAAAGAGGGAGAAACCAGCCCTGGATTGATTGTGTTCCCCATGTGCTCTTAAGAGAAATTGTGCTTGATTGTGCTTGATGTAGAGAGTTGCATCTGGGAATACTGTATTTGTACTTGTTATCCTCTCAGTGAACTTTCCCCACAGGTGCCATTGGTGAGGACTGAAGCTCCTTGATTACTGGCCCAGAGGTGGTGTGTCACAGTGTGATGGGGATGAAAGATGTAAATGGGATTGTATGTTTTGGGAGTGTAATGACACTGCCATACTTAACAGAACTAAGCCCAGATCGAACACCAAAAACAAATCACACTGGTGGAATCCTTACCTTTGCAGGAAATATAACAAAAGAAAAAGTCATGGCCAAAGTCAAAAAGAGCATCTCTCAGAGACAACAGCTATTTGATTCAACTAAAGAAGAAACAAAGATGTCTAATAGCCAAAACCATAAAGAGCAACTCTCATAGAGATAAGAGCTCTCTGATTTAACTAAATGAGAAATTAACAGGTCTAATAAAGTCCAGCAAAGCCAATTACAAGGCCAGGATAGCCTCCCAGGCTGAGGCCAATCACAAAGCCTTTTTTTCAGCTATGTCAGGAACTTTAAAGGTAACAGTCAGCAATGTGGAGAACTGGTGGTAAATGATACAACCTTTGCTGACCAGAGTGACATAGCAAATCTGCTGACTGATAAATTTAGTTAAAACTTCACCCCCCACTCTCTCCCCACTACCCTCTGTGAAATCCTTTCTAGCATAACGTCCTCCACAATTTAGGGAGTAGGTCCTGCAGGCACTCGCTAAAGCCAAAAACACTGATTCAATGGGTTCCGACAATATCCCTGGTTGCCTCTAAATAGCCTAAAACATGATCTAGCAGGACCACTTGAAGTGCTCTTCAATTACAGCATCAATGCAGATTACTTGCCAGGTAAATGGAGGGGAGCAACAGTTATCCCTCTTCATAAAGATGGACCATCACCTAACCCCAGGAATTATGGACCCATCAGTCTGTCAAGTTTAAGATATAAGGCTATGGAATGATTTATTCTAATATGATCGACTAGAACAATGGCAACCTATAGACACTAGACTTATCCCAGCTTGGCTTTGTTAAGGGAAGGTCTTGCCTACTTAACCTGGTAGACACTGACAGGGTCAACATGGTTATGGATGAGGGAAAAACAGTGCATATCACCTTCCTTGACCTGATGAAAGGATTTGATACAAAACTCCACTCAGATACTGTTGACAAACTCTCAGAACAAGGCATAAATCTCTGTATAACTCAATGGATTGCCAGCTGGCTCACAGATAGGACCCAAGTAGTCAGGATCAGTGAGACCACCTCCACCAAGAGACTGGTCACCAACGGAGAACACCAGGACTCTGTATTAGGCTTGCTCCTCTTTGGCATCTACTTCTTGGAAATAAAGGCTAATATCTAAGGCTAATATCTCACCAAGTTCACAGATGACTAAATTAAAGCTATCATAAATTACCCCCACAACACCAGCATCCTACAAGAGGGTCTAACACAAACAAATGACTAGTGTGAAAGACACAAATTAAAACTCAATACAAAGAAATCCATTACAGTGTCCTTTAGAAAAGCATCCACCCAAGTTAATTACTTCACCAATAAAACACCACTAAGTTGACCTGAGAGTTAGGGCTCTGGGAACATACGTAGACAGTAATCTAGTGTTCGACCAACATGTAGACAAGACAGTAAGAAAATCATTCTCTGATGCCCAACTCATAAGTAAGTGTATGGCATCCAGGTCCAAGGAAGAAATAGTACCACCCTACAAAGCTCTTATCAGACCCATCATTGAGTATAAATGCCCCCTTTGGCACCTGCAACAGTTGGAATGCCCTCAAAGGCTCCTCACCAGGAGAATCTGGGGTATGAATACACTGTCCTACACAAACTGTCTTAAGCCCTCATCTCTGTACTCAGTCTCCTACTAGTTACTGAGATGCAATCTATACCTAACATATAACATATGAATACCCTGTCCTACACAGATCGCCTTAAGACCTTATCTCCGTACTCAGTCTCCTACTGGTTACTGAGATGCAATCTATACCTAACATATAATATATGACTACTCTGTCCTGCACAGATCGCCTTAAGGCCTTATCTCCGTACTCAGTCTTCTACTGTTACTGAGATGCAATCTATACCTAACATATAATATATGAATACCCTGTCCTGCACAGATCGCCTTAAGGCCTTATCTCCGTACTCAATCTCCTACTGTTACTGAGATGCAATCTATGGCTAACATATAACATATGAATACCCTGTCCTACACAGATCACCTTAAGGCCTTATCTCCGTACTCAGTCTCCTACGGGTTACTGAGATGCAATCTATACCTAACATATAATATATGAATATGCTGTCCTACACAGATCACCTTAAGGCCCTATCTCCGTACTCAGTCTCCTACTGGTTACTGAGATGCAATCTATACCTAACATATAATATATGAATACCCTGTACTACACAGATCGCCTTAAGGCCTTATCTCCGTACTCAGTCCCCTACTGGTTACTGAGATGTAATCTATACCTAACATATAATATATGAATACCCTGTCCTGCACAGATCGCCTTAAGGACTTATCTCCGTACTCAATCTCCTACTGTTACTGAGATGCAATCTATGGCTAACATATAACATATGAATACCCTGTCCTACACAGATCACCTTAAGGTCCTATCTCTGCACTCAGTCTCCTACAGATTACTGACAGGATATCTATACCGAACATATAATATATGAATATCCTGTCCTACACAGATCGCCCTAAGGTCTTATCTCTGTACTCAGTCTCCTACAGGTTACTGACAGGTTATCTATACCTAACATATAATATATGAATACCCTGTCCAATACAGATCGTCTTAATTCCTTATCTCCGTACTCAGTCTCCTACTGTTTACTGAGATGCAATCTATGCCTAACATATAATATATGAATACCCTGTCCAACACAGATCGCCGTAAGGACTTATCTCCGTACTCAGTCTTCTACTGGTTACTGAGATGCAATCTATACCTAACATATAATATATGACTACCCTGTCCAATACAGATCGCCTTAATTCCTTATCTCCATACTCAGTCTCCTACTGTTTACTGAGATGCAATGTATGCCTAACATATAATATATGAATACCCTGTCCAACACAGATTGCCTTAAGGCCTTATCTCCGTACTCAGTCTCCTACAGGTTACTGAAAGGTTATCTATCCCTAACATATAATATATGAATACCCTGTCCTACACAGACCGCCTTAAGGCCTTGTCTCTGTACTCAGTCTCCTACTGGTTACTGAGATGCAATCTACACTTAGCACATAATATATGAATACCCTGTCCTACACAGATCGCCTTAAGGCCTTATCTCCGTACTCAGTCTCCTACTGGTTACTGAGATGCAATCTATGCCTAACATATAATATATGAATACCGTGTCCAACACAGATCGCCTTAAGGTCTTATCTCCGTACTCAGTCTCCTACTGGTTACTGAGATGCAATCTATACCTAACGTATAATATATGAATACCCTGTCCTACACAGATCACCATAAGGCCTTATCTCTGTACTCAGTCTCCTACTGGTTTCTGAGATGCAATCTATGTCTAACATATAATATATGAATACCCTGTCCAACACAGATCGCCTTAAGGTCCTATCTCTGTACTCAGTCTGCTACAGGTTACTGTCAGGTTATCTATACCTAACATATAATATATGAATACCCTGTCCTACACAGGTCGCCTTAAAGCCTTATCTCCGTACTCAGTCTCCTACTGGTTACTAAGATGCAATCTATACCTAACATATGATATATGAATACTCTGTCCTACACAGATCGCCTTAAGGCCTTATCTCCATACTCAGTCTCCTACTGGTTACTGAGATGCAATCTATACCTGACATATAATATATGAATACCCTGTCCTACACAGATTGCCTTAAGGCCTTATCTCCGTACTCAGTCTCCTACTGGTTACTGAGATGCAATCTATGCCTAACATATAATATATAATACCCTGTCCTACACAGATCGCCTTAAAGCCTTATCTCCGTACTCAGTCTCCTACTGGTTACTGAGATGCAATCTATACCTAACATATAATATATGAATACCTTGTCCTACACAGATCGCCTTAACGCTTTATCTCCGTACTCAGTCTCCTACTGGTTACTGAGATGCAGTCTATGCCTAACATATAATATATGAATACCCTGTCCTACACAGATCGTCTTAAAGCCTTATCTCCGTACTCAGTCTCCTACTAGTTACTGAGATGCAATCTATACCTAACATATAATATATGAATACCCTGTCCAACACAGATCGCCTTAAGGCCTTATGTCCGTACTCAGTCTCCTACTGGTTACTGAGATGCAATCTATACCTAACATATAATATATGAATAGCATGTCCTACACAGATCATCTTAAGGCCTTATCTCCGTACTCAGTCTCCTACTGGTTACTGAGATGCAATCTATACCTAACATATAATATATGAATACCCTGTCCTACACAGATCGCCTAAGGTCCTATCTCTGTACTCAGTCTCCTACAGGTTACTGACAGGTCATCTATACCTAACATATAATATATGAATACCTTATCCAACACAGATCGCCTTATGACCTTATCTCAGTACTCTACTGGTTCATAGGTTCATAGTTTAGTACTAAGCTAACTGGCCTTGCGAGCCATTTTAAGCCTAGCTAATTATGCCTTTTGAGACTCAAACCCTGCACCTTGTGTTTGTAAGGCAAACACCTTAGCCATTAAGACACCCTCCCAACTCCTGAGATGCAATCTATGCCTAGCATATAATATATGAATACCCTGTCCTCCACAAATCACCTTAATGCCTTATCTCTGTACTCAGTCTCCTACAGGTTACTGACAGGTTATCTATCCCCAACATATAATATATGAATACCCTGTCCAACACAGATCGCCTTAAGGCCTTATCTCCGTACTCAATCTCCTACTGTTTACTGAGATGCATTCTATGCCTAACATATAATATATGAATACCCTGTCCTTCAAAGATCGCCTTAAGGCCTTATCTCTGTACTCAGTCTCCGACTGGTAACTGAGATGCAATCTATGCCTAATATATAATATATGAATACCCTGTCCTACACAGATCGCCTTAAGGCCTTATCTCCCATACTCAGTCTCCTACTGGTTACTGAGATGCAATCTATGTCTAACATATAATATATGAATACCCTGTCCTACACAGATCGCCTTAAGGTCCTATCTCTGCACTCAATCTCCTACAGGTTACTGACAGGTTATCTATACCTAACATATATTATATGAATACCCTGTCCTACACAGATCGCCCTAAGGTCCTATCTCTGTACTCAGCCTCCTACAGGTTACTGACAGGTTATCTATCCCTAACATGTAATATATGAATACCCTGTCCTACACAGATCGCCTTAAGGCCTTATCTCCGTACTCAGTCTCCTACTGGTTACTGAGATGCAATCTATGCCTAACATATAATATATGAATACCCTGTCCTACACAGATCGCCCTAAGGTCCTATCTCTGTACTCAGCCTCCTACAGGTTACTGACAGGTTATCTATACCTAACATATAATATATGAATACCCATTCCAACACAGATCGCCTTAAGGCCTTATCTCTGTACTCAGTCTGCTACAGGTTACTGACAGGTTATTGATCCCTAACATATAATATATGAATACCCTGTCCTACACAGATTGCCTTAAGGCCTTATTTCCGTACTCAGTCTCCTACTGGTTATTGAAGCACAATCTATGCCTAACATATAATATATGAATTCCCTGTCCTACACAGATCGCCTTAAGGCCTTATCTCCATACTCAGTTTCCTACAGGTTACTGAGATGCAATCTATATCTAACATATAATATATAAATACCCTGTACTACACAGATCGCCTTAAGGCCTTATCTCCGTACTCAGTCTCCTACTGGTTACTGAGATGCAATCTATGCCTAACATATAATATATGAATTCCCTGTCGTACACAGATCTCCTTAAGGCCTTATCTCCCATACTCAGTCTCCTACTGGTTAATGAGATGCAATCTATGCCTAACATATAATATATGAATACCCTGTCCTACACAGATTGCCTTAAGGCCTTATCTCCGTACTAATTCTCCTACTGGTTACGGAGATGCAATCTATACCTAACATATAATATATGAATATTCTGTCCTACACAGATCACCTTAAGGCCTTATCTCCGTACTCAGTCTCCTACTGGTTACTGAGATGCAATCTATACCTAACATATAATATATGAATAGCCTGTTCTACACAGATCACCTTAAGGCCTTATCTCCGTACTCAGTCTCCTACAGGTTACTGACAGGTTCTCTATACCTAACATATAATATATGAATACCCTGTCCTACACAGATCACCCTAAGGTCCTATCTCCATACTCAGTCTCCTACTGGTTACTGAGATGCAATCTATGCCTAGCATATAAGACATCTTCAGATCCAGTTCTAATGGATTTCTTGCACATCCGCAAGACAAACAGCACCAGAAACACTAGATACAAAGATGTGAACTTTGTCGATGACATAACTAGAACCTGCTGGAAGGACTGATATGTGTCTCAAAGGATCCCCACACTATGGAATAAGCTCCCCAGCTATGTAAAATAGAGTTCATTCCTGACTCTATTCAAAAGAAACCTTGATCATTGGATGCAAAATTATAAATTCAGCCCCCCCACCAAGTCCTCATGGCTCTGATGGACAGAGGTCGATGGTAAGTAAATTAATCCCCAACTAACATACCCTTCCTGCATAACCTCTTAACTCCATCTTTATTAACATACCCCACCATATAGGTATCCAAGGAACTGTGGGACAAAACAGGGTTGGGCTGCATGACTAGGCATGGAAAGACCCTGGTAGTCATTAGCCTAGTATGAACCTATGAACCTAAAAGACTGGGAAAAGAGATTGGATAAGCAATTCACAAGTAAACAATGAGAAGGCATGTGTATGGCTCCCAAATATGCAACAAAGTCTCAAAGAATTAGGATTTTTGCTTGGAAGTGTTTTGCATAGGTATTTTTATTCTCCAAACAGACTCCAAAGAATTTTTCCTTGGGTAGATGCCAAATGTTGGAGGTATGATAGGGAAGAAAGGGATAAGTGGAAACATATGTTTTGGGAGTATACGGAGTTGGCAGACTTAAAATTCCCTACAGAGTACTCTGTCAGAAATATTGGGAGAGAAAATGAGTGTAACTAAGGAATTTGTTTATTTATTTATTTAGTTACTTAGTTATTTATTTTGTTGAGTTGGGATACAGGATCTGAATTGCCTAGACATAGTAAGGTTACTGAGTTTAATTCTGGTGGCTGCCAAAAAAGCAATTGCTAGAAAATGGAAATCAAAGTTTAAAAAACAACTGTATTTGAAGAAGTGAATGTTGTGACAGACATAAAAGAACTGGAATTGGGATCTTTAGAAATGGGTAAGAGCAAATCACATAGAAAAGCATGTAAATTGTGGGAACAATGCATACAGAATAATGTTTTGGAGGTGGAGTGAGATTTAATGGAAGGCAGGAATTGAGCAAGTCATATAATCCTGGATTGTTCATAATTATATAAAGGAATGTATGTGATGTATAATGTTTGTAATTGTGAGCATGTGATCATGGTTTGTTGGCTTTTATATAAATGTATGTTTGCTTAATAATTCAATGAAGATGCTAAAAAACCGTTACATAAGTTAGACTTAAGACTGACAGCTGTATAGTTAGTTGTCATTGACTCTTGTCGAGATGTAGTAGTCAGGTCCTCAGCTGAACTACAAAAAAAACCTTATTAATCTGCTGTCTTCTTAGGCTTAGGTACAACTGTCCCATTTACTGATACAGCTGATATAAAGTCCTTATTTGTAGATATTAAATTAATATATTTATAAAATTGCTTCTTGTTTGTAGAAGGGTGCAATAGTTGAGTTTCATACTTCTGTTTCTTATTTTTCAACTCTCACTTAAATCTTTTAGTGATTTGATTCAATTGCTTCTTAATGTTAGGGTTTGGTTTGGGCCTAAATTTATACAATAATCTTTCCTTCCTTTTATATAGTTTACAGAAATTAGTGTCCCAACAATAAGGCAGCTGACTGGTTTTATATGCCTTGATTTAAGAGACTTTTTCTGTAGAGTCATACCAAATAGAGTCTAAGGCAGATTATCCACAATCATTCATGGTATGAACCATTTCTCACCAATTCAATGACTTAATGCTCATTATTGTGGTTTTAAAGTCCACATAATAAAATCTGTATTTTGGTTATAGCCAATACACAAAGAAATAGAACAGTTTTATTTGAGAGACTTTTTCCATAGAGTCATACCAAATAGAGACTAAGGCAGATCATCCACCAGCATTCATGGTATGAACCATTTCTGACCAGTTCAATGACTTAATGCTCATTATTGTGGTTTTAAAATCCCCATCATTAAATCTGTATTTTTTATAATTATACATTGTTGGTTATAGCCAATACACAAAGAAACAGAACAGCGGTCAGAGTTACTCAAAAGGGGACCCACTTGGTCATCAGTGATATGAGACAGATTGTTTGCAACTAGTAAATCAAGAATGTTGATATTTCTTGTAGGTGAATTAAGAAGTTGAGTCTAACAAGTCCATGTCCTGTTTTCTAGTAAATCAGTAGTTTGACCAATTAATATTTGGGTAATTCAAATCACCTGTCAGTATAACAAATGTACATGGGAAGTAAAATTCAAGAAATTCATTAAATTCATTATTAGCTTTTAATTCCATAGATGGCTTCTTATAAGGATATATCAGATTCATAGTACTTCATCCAGATTATTACAATTCATTGTTTATCAGATTTAATATTTCATGTACTAAGTGAATGAAGGACTACAATAGCCATTTCTCTTTATAAGGGAGGTCCATCAACTGACTCTGGAACTAAAACCCATCAGTCTGACAAGTCTAATATGCAAAACCATGTAAAGAATTATCATGGAAATGATCAGCAAGGACATTGGCAACCACATACATTGGACCCATCCCAGTTTAGCATTGTCAAGGGAAAGTCTTGCCTATTAACCTGGTAGACTTCTTTAAGAGGGTCACCAAAGCAATGACTGAAGGGAAAACAGTCCATACCACTTACTTTGATATGGCTAAGTGTTTGATATGAACCTTCACTCGGACATTATTGACTAGCTCACTGAACTAGGTATAAATCCCTATATAACTTAGTGTCAGCCAGCTGGCTCACAGATAGAACCCAAATAGTCAGGACTTCTCTTTTGAACTTCAAAAGAGACCACAGCTCTTTCTCTTGTGAGTCAGGCAGAAATTAGAACTGATCAATTAAGGACTCATACATAAGATAGAAGAGGTCACTTAAGGTTAATCATTTGTGAACTGAGGGGATGGTGCTAGGAACTATACCTTCTATTTAAGGGGTAAAATAAAACATTTCAGAGCTTTACTAGAAAAGCTCACCAGACTCTGCTACACTTTCCTGTAAAGGAAAGGTTAGTTTGCTTTTTATTTGTTGTACTTTGTATTACTTTATTGCCTTTTTATATTTTGAATACTGTGATTTGTTTTCTTTACCTTGTGTTTTACTTGTATTCTGCTTTTAACTGCATATTAAAACTTCAAAAGAGACCACAGCTCTGTCTCTTGTGAGTCAGGCAGAAATGTTTTCCTAACCCACCCAACCGCTTACTGTCGTGTTCTTAAATACCACTGTCTTTCTAGTTGCCTGCCCCTTATGTTAATTTGACCATATATATCATTTTGTCTCTGCTTTCACTGGCTTGTGTGCATAAGCACAACATTATCATTTTGTGAAATCACTCCCCATCAACTATTTAAATTAATTGGCCATCCTACTGTATTCCATAATACCACCATACAAAAGTGACCACCCCCTTTCAGTCTATCTTTCTGTTTTAAAAATAGTGACTCTCCAATAAAACTTAACTTTTTACACAGGTAAAACTTAAGTTACTTACTTTCACATCTAATTTATCTAGTGCACACGGCAGTGTTTAGGAGAAACCATTTATTTTTCACCTTACCTTTAAGCATCCCTGTGACTAGCACTTGCTTAGAGCACTAGGAAGCCTTAAACTGATACAAGCACTCAACTCTCCTTGTTAATAAGGAGAAATTAATTGTAGTCACTAAACAACCTATAATTGCAAAGCACCTTGCTAAGGCAAGGGAAAACAGCTCCTGTACTTTACAAAAAAACACCAAACCAGGCATGTCCAAGGGTCAGCTTCAAGTGATTTCTCCTATCCACCTAGTGAATCTGGGCATACTAGGGCAATGCAGCAACTGCCTCATGTACACAGACAACCCTCCCCTCCTACCACCCAACACTACAACCTGTGAGAGATGCACTTACATAGCCAAACTGGAAGCAAAGCTCTGTCCACCCAAGATTGTGCTAGACAGTCAAGAGTAGAAGGTTAACACTCACACTATGCCTCAAGCAACACATAGCCCTTCTAAACCCACACCACCAACACCCACACATAGCAACATTAAATCCACATATGCAGAGGCCCTTAACTGTAACCTGCCCAAGCAACAAGGATCTCCGAAGCTAAAATGCAAACAAACACCAATCACAACCAAAGAGTCACACAGCTCACAACACCAGTGTACCACCCAGCAACAGCCCCAAGACAAGGCAACGTACCTAACACTTTAGTCATATGTGACTCTATAGTCAGGCACACTGATATATCACTCACCAGGCTGAACAAGGAGAAAATTACAGTCAGCTGCCTGTTGGGTGCCAGGATCCACCACATAACGCATGCACTCAAGTCACTCCATTGTCCATGTTGGAGTGAATGACTTGAGACGTACCTCCCTGGACTACATGAAAGAGCTCTCGGATCATGTGGCCCAGGCAGGTATGACCCTAGCCCTGAGTAGCATCCTGCCTTCACCCAGAATGATATCACAATATAAGGACAAAAATGATTGACTTCAACAATTGGCTAAGCTTTTGATGTCATTCAAAGGGGATCCAATATCTGTCTGCCTTGGATGACATGATCGACAGACCACGATGGTTGCCCCTGGGATTCAGGTTACTGGCTAAGGCTTTTGCCACCCTTATAGTGCCTTTTTTAGGCAAAGTTCAAAGGACAAAACCACCACCATAACAGGTACAAGCATGAAAATTCTGAAGGTAATGCTACTCAATGCTAAAAGTCTAAACCTCAAAATGCACTCTCTCGAGACACTCCTAAAAATGGGAAACATCGATATCTGTGCAGTAACTGAGACCTGGTTCAAGGCTCCAGAGAGCACCCCTGCAATACCAGGCTATAACTCTTACCACACTTTTCAGCCACCAAACCAGGACCGAAACACTAAAGGTGGAGGAGTGTCCATATTCACCAAGGATATTCACACCACTAGGCTAGTTGCCCAACACAATGCGCGTGAAATTCTCCAGGTGCAACTAACACTAGGTAAGACTGCAATCCAAATTGTAGCTTGCTACAGATGCCCCAACATGCCCCAAGATTCTCACTACACCTTTCTAAACATACTATAAAATATTAAGATACAACCAAACACCCTAATACTGGGTGATTTCAACTACCCTGCCATTAACTGGTAGAACTACTCATGTACCAACACCTTTGCCCAACGGTTCTTGGAATTCATAAATTCCAATGACCTGGATCATCTAATCCATAGTCCCACCAGGGGCTCCAATATCCTAGACCTGGTCATTATCAACATGGGAAATCGATGCTCCACACCTATGGTCACCCCCTTGTTGGTCAGGTCTGACCATAAGCTAATCACCCTTAACATCTACATCCCACCAACACCCCCCAGTAAGGAAACCTCCATAAAAAACTTCTCCAAAGCCAACTTCATGCTAATTAAGTCAGAAGTGACAAACTTCATGACACCCATGCAGACGGGAACTGAAACTAAGGCACTGTATGAGCACATCCACTCATGCATGAATTGTGCCATCCCCAAATAGAACCAAGATGCTCTCCTCCAGAAAAAAAGGAAGCCAGTCTGGTGGTCCCCTGCCATAAACAAACTTTACAACAAAAGGAAGAAACTGTTGCAGAAAATAGGAAAATCCCAGGATGCAAAAAACTCCCTTACCAGTCTCAGTAAGAAGCTGAGATCCCTCATAAAATCCTCCAAAGTTAGTTATGAAAATAAAATTGCCAAAGATTCCAAAGACAACCACAAGGCATTCTATAACTATGTCAAGAATCTAAATGGCAATGCTCAGATCTGCTCTGAGCTACAATAGAATGTCATTAAATATACTGATCTCAAGGATATTGCCAATATCCTGGCAGATCAATTCAGTGCCAACTTCACCTCCCCCCCACCCCCTAAACGGCCCACCTCAATACTGGATGATTGCCAAATTCCGGTAATAACGGCCACACAGGTAAAAAACACAGTCTCCAAAGCTAAGAATACAGCATCCATGGGACCAGATGACATCCTGGGCTGTGTATTACATGAACGACAAAATGAACTGGCACCTCACCTAAGTGTCATGTTTAATCATAGCCTCACCTCAGGCTTCATGCCCACTGAGTGGCGCACAGCTACAGTTATCCCACTCCACAAGTGGGGAGCCATCTTGGATCCCGGGAACTACTGCCCCATCAGTCTGATGAGCCTGATCTGCAAGGGCATGGAATGTATTATCATGGAACTTATAAACAAACACATTGGCAACCTTCAAACACTGGATCCCACCCAGTTTGGGTTTGTGAAGGGCCGATCCTGTCTCCTGAACCTGATTGACTTCTTTGAATCAGTCTCCAGAGCCGTGGACGAGGGTAGGGTGGTCCACACAGCCTATCTGGACCTCGCCAAGGCCTTAGACACCATCCCCCACTCTGGAATCATAGATAGACTTACAAAGCTGGGCATACATCCCTACATCACTCAATGGGTTGCCAAATGGCTTACTGACAGAACCCACACTGTAAAAGTAGCCGACTCCAAATCCATCTCCAGACAAGTGACAAATGGAGTACCTTAGTGTTCAGTCCTGGGACCGCTCTTGTTTGGCATTTACTTCTCTAAAGTACAGGCCAACACTAAAGGACTCTGGCTAACAAAGTTCACAGATGACTGAAAACTGGGAGCCATTATTGAATCCCCAAATGATGTGGATACTCTACAAAAGGGCCTTACAGAAACAGATGCTTGGTGCCAGAGCCATGGGCTCAAGCTCAATGCCAAGAAATGTATAGTTATCCCCTTTGGGAAAAAATATGTACCCATGAATTACCAAATGGGTGGCAGTACACTAAGCACCGAAAGTGTGATAAGAGACTTAGGGACACAGGTGGACAGTGGTCTCACCTTCGATAACCACATTGCCACAACAGTCAGGAAATCCTTCTATGTGGCACACCTCATCACTAAGGACTTTTCATCCAGAAAAAAGGAGATCATTGTCACACTGTACTCATCCTTCATTAGACCCATTATAGAATACAATGCCCTATTTGGTATGTACCTCTCAAGACATCTGCAACAACTGGAAAGGCCACAGAAATACCTCACTAAAAGAATCACAGGCCTAAAGCAGATGCCCTACGCTGACCTCCATAAAAAACTCCAGCTACACTCTGTCGCATATCATCTACTCAGAGGCGATCTCTGCTTAAAATTCAAGGCCATGTCAAACCCAGAGCTGTTGGACATGCTACACTTAAAGAAATCCCAATCCCTCAGAGCCACACACTCCAGGGATCTAAACCTTGTCATCACAATAAACAAAACATGCTGGAGGGATAGGTTCCTGACCCAGAGACCCCCCAAACTCTGGAATAGACTGCCCATACATGTCAAGCAGAGTGCCTCTTTGGCCCTCTTCAAAAGGAACCTTGACAATTTGATGGGAGAAAGGAAATTCACCCTGGGAATCACGTCAGTCGCCCTGCTAGACAGAAGTCCGTGGAAGTAAATAGTGTGGGAAGAAATAGCCAGGGAATTGTTATGGCTAGGCTTGTATAGGCCCTAGGGCCGATAGCTTAGTACCAACCTATGAACCATCTCCACCAAGAGATCAGTCACCAGTGAAGTGCCTCAGGGATCTGTGCTGGGCCCACTTCTGTATGGCATCTACTTCTTATAAGTTAAAGCTAATGTCAAGGGCCTCTGGCTCACCAAGTTCACAGATAACTATAAACTGAGAGCTATCACAGATTCCCCCATGACACTAACACTCTGAAAGAGGGTCTAGCACAGTTAAATGAATGTTGCCAAAGCCATGCTTTAAAACTCAATGCCAAGAAGTGCATTATAGTGCTCTTTGGGAAAACATCCACACAAGCCAATTGCTCCATTGATAAAACACCCCCGAGAGCTGAAACAGCAGTTAGGAATCTGGAAACATGTCAACAGCAATCTGGCCTTCAACCAACACATAGCCATAAGAGTAAAAAGCTCATTCTATGTTGCCCAACTTATAAGTAAGGATATGGCGTCCAGGTCCAAGGAAGTTATAGTACCACTTTATTTAGTACTATGCCCCTTTAGTATGTACCTTTCCAGTCATTTGCAACAGTTAGAACATGCACAAAGGTTCCTTACCAGGAGAATCCAGAGTAATAACACACTGTCCTACAGAGATTGCCTTAAAGCTCTGTCTCTATGCTCCCTACAGAGTACTGAGAGGCGATCGATGCCTGGCATATGAGTCATCCTCAGATACAACTCTGATGGATCTTTTCCACATCTGCAAAACAAACATCACTAGAAACACTAGATTCAAGCATTTAAACTTAGCCTGTGACACAAATAGAACATGCTGGCAAAGTCAATATCTGTCTCGAAAGATCCCTGTGCTATGGAAAAGATTCCCCATCACTGTGAAGCAGAGTTCATCCCTGACTCTATTCAAAGTAACCTTGACCACTGGATAGGAAATCATAAATTCACCCTCAGTTTGACCCTTATGTCTCTAATGGACAGAGGCAGACAGTAAGTAAAATATTACTTAACTACTATACCCCCCAATAAATTCCTTAGCCAAATTCAAATTAACTTACCCCTCCCAATAGACACCCAAGATACATGGGGACCCAAGTGGGTTGGGTTGCTCAGCTAGGCTTATAAAGACCCTAGTGGTCATTAGCCTGGTATATACCTACAAAGCAATGAACCCCCATTCCTTTGAAACTGAAGGCACTCTATCTTCATGTAACCAGGGAAACGTAAAGTTGTAGAGTCCTTACACCTCAGAGATAACAAGAATATTAAAGTTCTAATATTGTGTTACAAAGATTAAGTTTAGATATTTGTTCCCCAGGCTTATAGCATTACAATAGTATAAGCTCAGGGTGTTATTAAGTCTATTATGTCCCGATGTTTTTACTGAAATGTGATACATGCACTAAAAATATTGCACCTCAAAAGCTAGTTTGCTATAAACAACATTTAAACCATAGTGACTCATCTATATTCTGCCCTTTCTGAATATACAATTGTCCCAAATAAAGTTTTACCAGACAAATTAATGAATTGGCATATATTGTTAGAGGAGACTTGGAGTAAGGAGATATCCTTGATGGATTTAAGTGGTATAAGGTATAGTCCTTATTCCAGCCTGTGTAATAGCACATCCTTGGCAATTGTTGCTAAGGCTTCAGCAGCAAAGTGATTGTATAAAGAAAAAACAGTTGATTGAGGACTTATCAGTGATATATTCAGTAAAGTGGGTGAATATAAGCATAGAGTCTAGATAAAAACTAAGATAACACTAAGTTTGGCCCTGATTTATTCTGTTCTTTGCTAGATCTAAAATGGTAAGGGGGCATGGTCATGGTCAGTAAATACCCTAAGGGGGCATGGTCATGTCAGTAAATACCCTAAGGGGGTGTGGACATGGTCAGTAAATATCTTAAGGGGGCATGGTCATGGTCAGAAAATACCTTAAGGGGGCATGGGCATGGTCAGTAAATATCCGAAGGGGGCATGGGCATGGTCAGTAAATACCCGAAGGGGGCGTGGGCATGGTCAGTAAATACTCTAATTGTTAGATTTCCTGCCTCTTTGTCGATGTACAGTAGGTGTTGTTTGCTGCTGCACAGAGGGCAGTTAAAGTATTATGGTCATCCCTAAACCAGGTTGTAAACGAATAAGAAAACAGCCACAGCAAAGAGAACAGACCCCCAAAGAATTAACTGCGCAGAATAGCAAAAAAAAAAAACCAGTGAAGAATGTATATGTACCTGCACCGAAACACGGCATTTTGTTGGACTTGAGAATGATACAGCAGGAACAAAAATAGAAATAAAATCCAGGTGTTTATTCACTAATGAATAATCCAAGTGCAAGTAACAAATAGTGTTTTCACTAGTCATACCGTTATTCGCTGACATGTTTCTGCTAACCTAAGTAAAGATGTCGTCTTAGACCTCTTCTCTTCATGCTCTAGAACTTTCACTGTGTAGAGATCTGAAGAGGTCAGCAAATATATGTAAATATATGTATGCAGTCCCATAAATGCAGATCTACACATGCAGTCAGTTTTGAGAAGACACATACCTCCTTCAGAAAGAGGGATGTATAATGTTTTTGTATACACAGATTTTTATATATCATTTGATAAGCAAGAAGCATTTTTCTTGTCCAGCTGATTCAGTGCTGCTTAAGGTCAGTCAATCACCCCAAACTGTAAGTTAGAACAAAAAGAGCAAACTGTTTTATAGTTTGGTCTTTATCCCTAGATGTCAAGGCAGTTTTCAATATTAGTTAGTCTTCTGAAGTATTCCATACTAAGCTTTGCTGTCATTTGTTCATGTTTTTTTGCTGACCCTTCATCTCTTCCCAAATAGTTATACACTACCTCTTGGTCAAGTTCTGCTGTATCACATCCCTGTCCCAGGTTTATATTTTCATGATGCTGCAGCTTTCCTTTTATAAATGTTGCTTTTGCACATTTATCAAGGCCAAATGTCATTCTTATATCATCTGAGAAATGTTTAACCACTTGTAGTTGTGTGTTGAGATCCTCATGTGATGGACTATACTATCTTAAATCATCAACAAAAGTAGATGCAATGTTTTTAAAAATGGTTGGTGCCCTCTACATAGGAGAAACTATGTGCTCGAAAAAGTAAACAAAGGTGACCATGTCTAGAAGACACTCATCCCTTGCGATGGTTCACATCATTAAGCTAAATCCAGAGAAATGCCTCTCATTCTCCCTAGTCAAAACTATGTCAAGTTTGCTGGGGAAGAAGTAAACCTGGACAACTCTTTTGGCATCTGAGTTGGGGGGACAAGACTGTGTAATGCCTGATAATCTTAACAACCTTCCTTTGACAATGAAGAATCCTCTTCTCACATGGAAACCATGGAGAGGGTCTCATAGAGATACTCCTTGATCCCAGACTCAGGGAAGCCCTCAAGCTTCTCCAGTACCTGGAAAAAGGAATAGGTGAGATGATTAGATGAGTACCCCAAGCACTACAGGTACATCTGTCCAGAACTCTCTGATCTTTGTCCAGAGGTACAATGGTAAAAGCTATGCTCGCTAGGACCAATACTGGACCAGACAGTAGTGTCAGTGGATCAAGAGGTAGCACATATGCCTTTAGTACAGAAGGCTATGGGTTCTATTCCCTCACCAGGTAGATAGATTGCTGACACTGCAGATCTCCTGAATGTGTCATCATTCTGATGAGACATTAAACCAAGCTCCCATCTGCTTGAGTTGGTGGTAGCTCCAGTGGAAGCAAAAGATCCCATTGCACCTATTAAAAAGAAAGTTTCTCAATTCCCTAGCCAAGCATTCCCTAGTAGTATAAACACCACCTTGGGTTTCTCCTGAAAAAAGGCTACTATCCTAGTGGGACTAGCCCAGTCAACAAAAGATAGATAGATAAATAAATAAAGGTTGATTTAGAAAACCCAGACTGAGTAGAAGATTCGGAACAGTTTATAAAGACTCTAGGTCAGCAAATCAATGGACAAGGGCAAAACAGTTCACACTGACTACCTTGACCTGGCCAAGGTATTTGACACAATACCCCACTCAGGCACTGTAGGCAAATTCAAGAGGTTATGTATAAACCCTTATGTCACCCAGTGTATAACAAGATTTCTCACATACATGATCCAGAAGGTTAGAATTGAGGAGTTCACCCCTAAAAATCAATCCAGTAGTCAGTGACTTGGGGACACATGTAGACAGTAATCTAGCATTTGACCATCGTGTATTTATAGTAGTGAGGAAATCATTCTATGTTGTGCAACTTATAAGTAAAGGTATGGCATTTAGCTGCACTAGTATTACGCTTTCTAAAGAATTAAACCTTTCCTGTGATATAAATAGGACCTGCTGGAGACACAGCTATGTATCCCAAAAATAACCCCTTCTCTGGAACAGGCTCCCTATCCTTGTGAAGAAGAGTGCCTCCCTAACCTAAATCAAGTGTAGCATAGACAACTGGCAGGGGAACCAGAATTTTACCCCTGGTTTGGCACCTATATCTCTAATTGGTGCAGGCAGCCTGTAAATGTTTAATCTCAGAGGCCCCTGCTTACACTACCAAAGGTACCAGAAATTGTCAGATTTGGGATGCATGGCCAGGTTTAAAAAAGACAGAGCTTTCATTAGCTTAGTACATCCCTATGAATCTATACAGGAGTCAACAATGAGAATCTACAGACTTCCAAGATGCTGCACATTGAATAACAGCTTAACTGTAGCTCTCCCAGTGTGAAAACAGAAGCTCAACAGAGAAGACCAGTAGACTTTTGTGTTTATGAGTACATTTCAGTAACTGGCTAGTAAGAGTACTGCTAGGATGCCAGGCAAAAAGAAGTATAGAGCATCTGGAAAAATGAGCTACAAAAAGTGAGGAAGAAACATTGACTGGAGAAAGTTCTGCAGCTGTTCAGCAAAAAAGTAATGCAACCTCCAGACATGACTTCCAGTAACCTACAGGAAGACATAAGGCAACTGCAAACATACTTGGTTAAAATAAACAAAACACTGATGGAGTATATCAACACAAACAACAAAAGGCTAGAAAAAATGGAAGAAGTTTAAACAGATATTCGGATGAAGTATTTTTCTTGTTTTCTTGTCCAGCTGATTCAGTGCTGTTTAGGGCCTGTTTATTCCAAAAAATCAGAGGTTGAAATTAAAAAAAAAGGCTGGCTGAATATGAGACATCTCAGGGAGAGATGTTTAAAAAATAATAAAATTAGAGGGCAGAGTACATAGGGAAAAGCTGAGATTTTCAGCTATACCAGAGAGGCTGAAAGGAACAGACTGCATTAATTTTATGAAAGCACAAATAAGCAACTAGACTTGGTATTCCACAGCAGGAATTGTTAGTTGAAAGGGCACACCATGTGTATGCTCCAAACCTGACTATGAGAAAGCAACCTAGACCTTTAATAGTAAAGATGTAATCCTACCAGCAGATGGAGTTGATTCTGACAAAACTGTGGCACAACAAAATACTAAAATGGAAGACAGCAGAGTGTTTGTGGAGAATGATTACTCACTGTATACCAGGAAGAAGAGTAGTAAATTAATTCCACTATTCAGGGAATGTCAAAATTCAGGTGTGTGATTCAAACTACTGTACCAAGCTGTTTTCAAGGTATTCCTCCCTGAAGGGGCAAAATAATTTTTTGATGAAGTACATGCTAAGGAGGAAATACACAATTTTGTCCAACAGAAAGTGAGCTGTGAAACATAAAGAGATTCTGCTTCTTGTTCTTCTGGTAATAAAGAACACATATAAACTATACCTGTGAAACCTTTTCCACTGTTTCAATGGAAAGTGTTGGAGAGAAGGAAGGGAGCACAAGAGTTGACTAGAAAAATCGAGAGTATGTTGGAATTGAAGCAGAGACAGGATTTGTGAGACGGAGATAAACAGTAACAAAACCAGTAACTTAATGTGGGATTACAATGTAATAATTATATTTGTGAAATATGACAGAACAAGAAAATCTGGAAATATTGGACTTTTTCAGAATTTGTTAGACTTGTGAGGGACTTTAAATGATATGCCCTACTTCATATCATTAATGTTAGGAAAAATACTTTGGGGAGGGGGAGAAAGGAAAGAAAGCTAACTGTAAGTAAAAAAAAAATTTTTTTCTTAACAGTACTATTTTTGTGGTGTATGGTTTTCTTTGTATGCTATAGAATAAAGGTTTCCTAGTTATTTTTTGAGTGTGATGGGGATTGTAAACAGGTGCTGTTCTTCTGTTTTTCCCTTTCTGTCTCCCTTCTCTCTTTCTTCTTATTCAGTTTTGAAAAATGTAGGCACTGAAATATAAACAAAAAAGCCTAGCTAAAAGAGCATGACAAAATAAAATATAATGTACTTTTTCTCATTCTTGCATGGGGGAATGACTGGATTAAAAACCTTAGATTGATTTAGTAACATGTTTTAAGATAAATCAAGTAAATTAAAAAGAATACTGAACATTATGAGGCTTTTTTCTAGCAAATGAAAGTATGCTTCATAGCAATTCTGTATCTGGCCCTTGTATCTCCATGGAAACAATCTGATAAAGAGAAATTGACTGGCTCTCATTTCTCCATGGAGACAACCTGATAAAGTGAAACTGGTTACAGTCTGACGGAGAGTGATTGTCTGGAAAAAAAGAAAAGAGAAACTGGCTAGTAGATAATGTTCTCTTAAAGCATTCAGGGGTTTCCCAGCTGGGGGAGCTATAAAGATAGCATAAAACCAGTTAGTATTTAGCAGAAGCACAGACTGCACCGTGCATTTTACCATGGATAACCCTTCTTTTAGGTTAATTCAAGTATGCAAGTGTGGATCTCAGTTTGGGGTATTTTTTCCGATTAGGAGGGTACAACTTCAACATTTGAAGATGTACACAGTTTTGTGTGTTGGTATTAAGTTAATAGGTTTTAGGGGGTATTGGGGATGTGTTTGTTTTTTGTTTGAGGGCTTTCAATAAAACAAAACATTTTATAAGATGTGACATAGGCTCAAATGGATATGACAAAAAACAACTATATAAAGGTTCAACCTGCCAAACAGTGTATGCATATAAGACAAAAGCTGGAACTAGACATTTAACAAAAAAGGTGTTATACATAAAGGTGGGAATAATAAAATTTTAATACAATGATATTTTCTGTAATGTCTTTAAATTTCAGTGGTCTCACAGATAGATAAAAACAGAAAGAATAGTGAACTATATTAAAAATATAGAGTGCAAATAGTTATGTTACAGGAGATACACTTGGAAAGAACTGAACATGTGAATTTGATAAAGAAAGATTTTCAGGATTGTTATTCAGCATAATATCTTGGACAAAGGGAAAAAAGGAGTACTTATATTAATTGCAAGCAGAGCTCCAATAGTGATAGAGGTGGATAAAAAGATAATGGCAGATTTGCAGTGCTAAGGGCATACTGCCAAGGGAGGAGGATTACACTGGCATGTATTTATATATAATGGAGCTTCAGAAAATTCTGGGAGAAATAATCAGTTTTCAGCAAGGAATATTACTTATAGGTGAGGACTGGAATTTGATTTGCAGCAGTGAAGATGTGTCTGGGGTGCCCAGAAAGGAAAGTATAACAAAGGAAGGTAGATTTTTGAAGACATTTATGAAAATATTTGGCAAAGAAGATGTAAATTCAGTAATAGAAGTTCAGAGTACATTTACATATTATTTCCCAAGATATAAAAACTGGGCTAGGCTAGACAGAATTTACATTTCACAGGAACATGTACATCTAATTGAAAATCTTGATAAGCACCCAATAACTATTTCTGATCATTTATGAGCAGGGCAATTGAAGTATTTGCACTTCCTGAAAAACTATAAGGTTGAATAGGAGGATATATGAGGGATTGGAGGTGAAAATTAAAGTGGGTGGGGTCCTCTCTGATGGTTTCTGATTCAGGAGACGAACCATGCAGGGTTGTCCTCATTCCACTTTTTTACTTGCATTATATTTAAAACCACTGGCAAAGAAAAAAAGGGACTTGGAAATTCAATTATATAATTGGTATGGTAGTCAAGAAAAGCTGGATCTGCTTGCAGATGATATAATTGTATAGTTGACAAAACTAAAAAGAGAAATTACATTGTTGTGGAACATTTTAAGACAGTTTCAAATCTTTTTGGAATACAAAATTAATAAAGCTAAAAAAAATGCAATAGTGGTAAATTATATACCCACATATGGTTCAGCAAGATCCATATTTATTGGGACATGATAAAATAAAGTATTTAGGAGTATTGATTAAAATCATTCTGGTGTGGCAGCTAAGAATATGTGGGAAGAGAATAAACAAAAGATAATAAAAAAAACGAGAAATTGGAAGCTCTGTTATATGGATATGGATGGTAAGATACAAACAGTTAAAATGTTTTTAGTCCCATTAGTCCTATACACAAGTCAAGCATATTTTTATCGACCAGAGGAGAAGCTGTGGATAGCAATTAATAAAGAGCTGAAGGACTTTATCTGGGAGGAGAAGACGGCAAGAGGCAAGTGGGATAAGTTGATTCTTTGAGTAGAACAGGGTGGATTGGGATTACCCAATTTTAAGGGGTATTTTAGAGCTACACAGTTAAGGCTCCTATACATAGCACAAGCACAAAACTATAATTCAAGGTGGAAAGGGATGATGATGGAACAGGGTGGAACTTCAAGAAACAAAGAGAGATGGATTTTGGATGCATGCCTTTAAGGAGAATAACAATAATCGTACAGAATATTATATCTGTAAAGCAGCAGAAAGTATCCTAAGAACTAAGACAACATGGGAATAGAGAAAGGCGATTCTGCTGATAGGGATGACTGCAGTAGACAACAGGCAAGAGGGGGCTGGAACTTATTTGAGAAAACTGGTAAAGGAACCATGGTATTAGGAGCAAATAACTAGAGAGGGAAAGATGACAGAATGTGAAGACGCCAAGGATTTATTTTGGCTGCTGGTTAGAGATTGCCTTCCCTATCAAGGATTGATATCAGAGTACAGGCAAAGAGAAAGACATATGAGTGTCATAAACAAAAGACCAGCACTGGTAAAGTTTATAGTACAATCTAGAACAGAAGCTGCCATTAAAAAATAATTATTAGAGAATATAAAATATTGCATGGTAACTATAAGAATCAATCAGAGGAGGTTAGAAAGGATTGGGAAGAGAGATTGAATATGCAATTCACAAGAAACAATGGGAGGATATAGGTATGTCTTCCAAATATGCAACAAAATCTAGAATATTTAGGATTTTGCTTGAAAATGTTTACATAGGTATTTTTATATCCCAAGTAGACTCCAAAGAATTTTTCCTCAGGTAGACAGCAAATGTCATAGGTGTGACAGGGAAGAAAGAGGTAGCTGGGAACATATTTTCTGGGACTGTGGTAAGTTGGTGGACTTTAAGGATTTCCTGTGGAATGCAGAGATGCTGGGTGGGCAGATTGGTGTGACAAGGAAGGTGATTTCTCTGAGCTATTATACAGAATCAGAATTGCTTAGACATGGTAAGCCCTTGCTGTGTCTAATAGTGGCTGCTGCCAAAAAAGCAATTATTAGAAAATGGAAATCAGAATCTAAACCAACTATACTAGAAGTAGTGAATATAGTAACAGATAAAAACAACTGGAATGAAGCTCTTTAGGAAAGTGTAGGAGTAAACTGCATAGAAAAAAAATGGGAATTGTGGGAACAATACATACAGGGGAGGAATGAGGCTTAAAAGGCAGCAAGACTTAAAATGAGCTAAGTAATGTTTTACTGAAAATTAATAGGTAGATTATAAATTATGCATAATGTTTGCAACTGGGAATGTGTCAGTATGGTTTGTGATGTAAAATGCTTGCAACTAGGATTGTGTCGGTGTGGTTTGTTTTCATTTATATAAATGTATGATTGCCTATGTTGTAAGTGATGGTTTAATAAAGATGTTTCTTGTTTAAAAAAAAGGGCAGGAATTGAATAATTTATGTAATGTTGCTTAGGTTATATGATATGCAGCAATATATGTGAAGTATACAGCGGATCATCTGTTTCCATTTCTTCCTGTCCTCTGCATATTGCTCTGTCACACCAACCACCTGCATGTCCTCTCTCACCACATCCATAAACCTTATCTTAGGCCTTCCTCTTTTCCTCTTACCTGGCAGTTCCATCCTTAGCATCTTTTTCCCAATATACTCTGCATCCCTCCTCAGCACATGTCCAAACCAATGTAATCTTGCCTCTCTGACTGTCTCCAAACCGTCCAACCTGGGCTGACCCTCTAACATACTGATTCCTAATCCTGTCCATCCTTGTCACACCCAGTGCAAATCTTAACATCTTTAACTCAGCCACTTCCAGCTCTGACTCCTGCTTTTTTGTCAATGCCACTGTCTCCAACCCATACAACATAGCTGGTCACACTACCCTCTTGTAGACCTTCCCTTTCACTCTTACTGGTACCCGTCTGTCACAAATCACTCCTGACACTATTCTCCACCCACTCCATCCTGCCTGTACTCTCTTCTTCACCTCTCTTCCACACTCACCATTACTCTGAACTGTTGATCCCAAGTATTTAAACTCATCCACCTTCACCATCTCTACTCCCTACATCCTCACCATTCCTCTAGCCTCTATCCCCCCTCTCATTCTCACACATATATTCTGTCTTAGTCCTGCTGACCTTCATTCTTCTCCTCTCTAGAGCATATCTCCATCTCTCCAGGGTCTCCTCAACCTGGTCCCTACTCTCACTACAGATCACAATGTCATCTGCAAACATCATAGCCCACGGGGACTCCTGCCTGATCTCGTCTGTCAACCTGTCCATCATCACTGCAAATAAGAAAGGGTTCAGAGCTGATCCTTGATGTAATCCCACCTCCACCTTAAACGCATCTGTCACTCCCACTACAGACTTCACCACTGTCACACTACCCTTGTACATATCCTGTACCACTCTTACATACTTTTTTGCCTCTCCTGACTTCCTCATACAATACCACAACTCCTCTCTAGGCACCCTATCATATGCTTTCTCCAAGTCCACAAAGACACAATGCAACTCCTTCTAACCTTCTTTACATTTCTCCATCAACACTCTCAGAGCCAGCAACGCATCTGTAGTGCTCTTTCCCAGCATGAAACCATACTGCTGATCACTAATCATCACCTCCCTTCTTAACCTAGCTTCCACTACTCTTTCCCATAACTTCAGGCTGTGAATGTTTTATCCCTCTGTAGTTACTACAGCTCTGCACATCACCCTTATTCTTAAAAATAGGTACCAAAACACTTTTTCTCCACTCCTCAGGCATCCTCTGACTTTTCAAAATTTCATTAAACAATCTGGTTAAAAACTCCACTGCTATTTCTCCTAAGCACCTCCATGCTTCCACTGGTATGTTATCTGGACCAACAGCCTTTCCATTCTTCATCCTCTTCATAGCTGTCCATACTTCCTCCTTGCTAATCTGTTTCACTTCCTGATTCACTATCCCCACAACATCCAACCTTCTCTCTCTCTCATTGTCTTCATTCATCAGCCCCTCAAAGTATTCTTTCCATCTGCTCAACACACTCTCCTCGCTTGCGAGTGCATTTCCCTCACTATCCTTTATCACCCTTACCTGCTGCACATCTTTTCCAGCTCTGTCCCTCTGTCTAGCCAATCGGTACAGGTCCTTTTCTCCGTCCTTAGTGTCCAAACTTTCATACAACTCTTCATACGCCTTATCCTTAGCTTTCGCCACCTCTCTCTTTGCCATGCTCCTCATCTCCTTATACTCGTCTACTTTCTTCATCTCTCTGACAATCCCACTTCTTGTTCCCCAGCGTCTTCTTTTGCATACTCTCCTATACTTCTTTATTTCACCACCAGGTCTCCTTGTCCTTCTTCCTCTGTCCAGATGTCACACCAAGCACCTTTCTAGCTGTCTCCCTTACCATCTCTGCTGTAGTTACCCAGCTATCCTGTAACTCTTCACTGCTCCCAGTGCCTGCTTTAACTCTTCCCTAAACTCCACCTCACAATCACCCTTTTTCAACTTCCATCCTTTGATCCTTGGAACTGCTCTCACACTTGTCCTCCTCTTCTTGATGACCAACATCATCCTACAGACCACCATTCTATGCTGCGTAACTACACTTTCCCCTGTCACCACTTTACAGTCTCCAATCTCCTTCAGACTGGCCCTCCTGCATAGGATATAATCCACCTGTGTGCATCTTCCTCCACTCTTGTACGTCACCCTATGCTCATCCCTCTTGTTAAAACACATTCACCACAGCCATGTCCATCCTTTTCGCAAAATCCACTACCATCTGACCTTCTGCATTCCTCTCCTTAACACCACACCTGCCCATCCCTTCCTCATCCCTTCTGTTCCCTTCACCAACATACCCATTGAAATCCACTCCAATCACCAGTCTCGCACCCTTGGGTACACTCACCACCACTTCATCCAACTCACTCCAACTTTTTTCTTTCTCATCCATCGCACACCCAACTTGCAATCCTCACAACCTGCTCCTGATTTTACACATAATTTTACATAGACTTCCATAAATATGCAAATACATTCAGGTCCTCTTCAAATTATTTTTTACTGCCAATAGCCACACTTAGATTTCATTTAACCATGAAACTGAGTAGTAACATCCTATCACACTAATATCACTATCCCACATCACTTCATAGCATTCATCTCAGTATATGTCCTGTATACCAAACTCTAACGCACACAGCACACTCTCACATGATCTATACTGCCAATCTGAGCACACCCCTCTTTTCATCTCCTCTCATCTCTTCCCTACATACACACATCCTACTTTATAAGGCTATATACACATCACGCAGTTTCATTCTGCACAGACTCAGAATCAAACACAGACGTAAAACCAAATACCCTCTTCCTTACTGTCTTCCTCCAAACCTCTGACACTCTATGACAACATATACCCCAACCCTGGTCCACTATAAATGCATTCACTGCCATGCCATAATCTAGTAACAACAATCTAAACCCCCATTCACTCACTGGACTTCTCATCCAACATACAGACTGCTAAAGCATAGCAAGAAAATCCCTGAGCTGCATGCATGGGTTGTGTCTGCACCCAGGCTGTACTAGTGCTAATTGAAATTCACTAAAGCCTAATATCAAGAACAAAGAAATATTTTCTCCAGGCTACAATATTATCAGATGATACAACTCACAAAAAGCCTGGCATGGCAATACTTAACACCAACTCAATTGCAACCTCTCCAGATCCACTTACTCTATCCAACATCAAGCAATTTTGAGCTACTCATCTACTTCCTAAAACTATATCATTACAAAAGTATACGTCTTGCTGCAGTTTACATCCCCAAGCAAGAATAAGCCTACAGCTTCCTGGAAATCTTCCAACATTAAGCAAGAAACCATCACTCTAGGAGATGTAAACATAAACTGGCAATCTCTTCAACCCATCCCACTGCTGCCACCAGCCTCTATAATTTCACACAGCTCATAGCCTCTCCAGCTATTATTGTTTATTTATTTATTTATTTGACATTTGTTGACTGGGAATGTCTGACTGAGCTAGAGCCCTTTTTCAGTGGAGGACCAGGGAGAAAAGCTCCACAAAAGTACACACAAAGTTTACAAAAATAATATTCTTAAGAACACTGTAGAGAATATAAAGTGCAGCATACGAACTGGTTACAACATTTTGCAATTTGTTGAGAATGTACAGAGTGTGTAAAAAATGCAATTGACAAACTATTTAGAAGTTATTATCATATATACAATAAAAAGAAAAGATGGAAATATTTGAAACTCTTAGGGGGATAAAACGTGTGTATACAAGTTAGGAGAAGAAGCTGAGAGAGCAGTCAGAACAAGGTGGGAAAGTGAGAGGGTGCCAATAATAGAGTAGTTATGAAGGTCATACTGCGTGTTTATAGTGACATGTCCAGGTATTTAGCCACTAGCCACTCTAATAAATCATTCACCTTTGATTGGGCCCCTCACATCCAATCCAAACAACATTATCTCCTCTAGAACCCTTCCCAACCTAGTAAGTGACCACCTTTTTATCACCGTTAAAAGTCTGCCTGTACATTTTGAAATGTTTATCACTATAACATAGTTTCTAACTTTGCAAAGTTCAAGAAATACATTTTCATAGTAACACTAAAACTATAATTGGAAGGAAATCCTAAACCCCCCCAATGAAGCATTCAAACACTTTGATGACATATTTCTTAATATATTAAATAAAGCAGCCCTATCCCAGCATAAAAGAGTTAAAAACAATTCAGCCCCATGGCTGTCCAAGATGACAAAACAACACACGAGGCCCAGAGATAAAACTTGGAAGTCTTGGCCTCAAAATAAAAGACAACTTTGCAATTACACAAAAAAAAATGTTATTACAACAGACAAAGAATTTTACTACACCTCACTCCTAAACACCTTCATTAGAACAAAGAATCTTATTACACCTCACTCCCAAACACCTTTACAAATAATCTTACTATACCTCACTCCTTAACACCATTATTACAAAGACCATAGACAAAGAATCTTACTACACCTCACCGCTTAATGCGTTTATTAGAACAGACAATCTTACTACACCTCGCTCCTTAACACCTCTATTACAACAGACAAATAATCTTACTACACCTCACTCCTTAACACCTCTATTGCAACAGACAAATATTCTAACTACACCTCACTCTTAACACCTTTAGTACAACAGAAACAGAATCTTACTACGCCTCACTCCTTAATATGTTAATTTCAACAGACAATGAATCTTACTACACCTCACTACTTAATACCTTTATTAAAACCTGCAAAAAATCTTACTACACCTCACTCCTTAACACCCTTACTACAAACACAGAGACAAAGAATGTTACCATACCTCACCTTTATTACAACAGGTAAAGAACCATAATGCACCTCACTCCTTATCACCTTTATTAGAACAAAGAGTCTTACTACACCTCAATCCTTAACATTTCTATTACAACAGGCAAATAATCTTACTACACCTCACTCCTTAACACCTCTATTACAACAGGCAAAGAACCGTACAACACCACACTCCTTAACACCTTTATTACAACTGGTAAAGAACCTTACTACATCTCGCATCTTAACACCTTTATTAAAACTGACAACGAATCTTACTAGAACCTCACTCCTTAACACCTTTATTGCAACAAGCAAAGACTGTTACTGCACCTCAATCCTTAACACCTATATTACAATAGGCAAAGAATCTTACTACACTTCACTCCTTAACACCTGCAATACAACAGGTAATGAATCCCACTGCACCTTAACAACGCTATTGCTACAGGCAAAGAATCTTGCTACACTTCACTCCTTAACAGCTACATTACAACAGACAAAGAATCATACTACACGTCAGCCTTTAACACCTCTATTACAACAGGCAAATAATCTTACTACATCACACTTATTAACACCTTAAATACAACAGACAAAAAACAACCATACTGCACCTCACTCCTTCACATCTTTATTACACCAAAGAGTCTTACTGCACCACACTTGTTAACACCTCTATTACGACAGGCAAAAAATCTTACTACACCTCACCCCTTAACACAACACCTCTATTACAACAGTCAAAAACTTTTACTACACCTCACTCCTTAACACCCTTACTACAAAAGACAAAGAATATTACTAATCCTCACTCCTAAACACCCATATTATAAAAGACAAAGAATCATACTACATCTCACTGTTTAACAGCTTTACTATAACAAGCAAAAAATCTTACTACACCTCCCCCCTTAACACCTCTATTAAACAGATGAACACTCTTACTACATCTCACTCCTTAACACCTTTCTTACAACAGACAAAGAATCTTAATGCATGTCACTCCTTAATATATCTTTTAAAACAGGCAATGAATCTTGTTACAACTCACTGCTTAACACCCTTACTACAAAATACAAAGAATTTTACTACAACTCACCCCTTAACACAACACCTCTATTACAACAGTCAAAAACTCTTACTGCACCTCACTCATTAACACCTCTATTACAACAGGCAAAGAATATTACTACACCTCACCCCTTATCACAACACCTCTATTACAACAGTTGAAAACTCTTACTGCACCTCACTAGTTAACAACTCTATTACAACAGGCAAAGAATCTTACTACACCTCACTCTTTAACACCCTTACTACAAAAGACAAAGAATCTTACTACACCTCACTGTTTAACAGCTTTACTATAACAAGCAAAAAACCTTATTACACCTCCGCCCTTAACATCTTTATTATAACAGACAAAGAATCTTACAACACTTCACTCCTTAATACCTTTATTATAACAAAGAATCTTACTACACCTCACTCCTAAACACATTTAATACAACAGAGAATGAATCTTACTACACCTCACTCCTTAATACCTTTATTACAACAGACAAAATACATCTTACTTCTAAAACTGTAATAAGAACCCAAGTAGTTGTAGAATTCTCTTCACAATGCAATGTACCCAGGATGCCCAACACAACCAAACCCTACTACTTCCAAGCACCTTGCTCCAATCCCTAACAAGTTCAGTGCATGCTTCATACAACACTTCTTACAGTCACCTCCTTCAGTAATAACTGATTACCTCTCCCCATCTATGCACCCTCACAATACTCCCCACAGTCCCCTACTTTCCATCCCAATCCAATTCCAACTAATTTCTAAAACGCAAACCCATTACGCTAGCTGCAGACAACCTACCCTCTGATTATTTCATATGGCTGCTATTTGTATAGCTTTCCCCATCTCAATCTTGATAAACAGATTTATCAAAGGAAACTGCATACACATTATCTGAAAAAATACATAATCATACCACTACACAAAGGCAGGAGTACCACTGAGTTTAGTAATTACCACCCCAGACCCATCCTCTTCTCCTATCTAAATTACAGGTAAATTGCATTTAGTCTCAGCTCCGTAAACACTTCATAGACAATGACCTCCTCTCCTCAACCAAGTACAGTGCCAGGCCATACCACAAGACTACTGGTACTTTACATAGCTTCATTAACCATCTTAATCTCCACAGGGATTCAAGAAGCATTGTCTCCTCACTGTTCTTTAATTTATCCAGTGCTGTTGACTCTGTATCCCACCAAACTCACCTGCATAAACTATCCTCACTGGGCCTTGACAGCTCCTCACTTTCTTAGTTTCACAGTTACATCTTTAACAGATTGCAAGCAGTTAAAGTGACAGAAAGAACAATTGCCATTTCTTATCATCTCAGCAGGTGTCCCACAATGTTCAATCCTAGGCCCTATACTATTCAATTTCTTTATTAAAAACATACATGCATCCACCAATGACACCATTATTGTTCAGTACACAAATGATGTCACTCTGATTACCAGCAGCAAATCCCTCCTAGAATTATAATAATAGCATTTCCCCACTGAATCTTGGTGTAATCAATATCATCAGCTGCTAAATGCAAAAAAAACAAATAAATAATAAATAAAAAATAAAAAACAAAGCTCCTGTTTTCACCCCAAAATCTTGTAATATAATTATAATATAAAAATAATTTTCCATCATCTCAGCAAACAACACTTTTATGTCACACAAAATTACCTGATGTCCTAATGTATGAGCATTTAAAATTTGACACCCGCTTAGAGCAAGTTATCAAGAAATCCCACCAAAAACTGTGCTTCTTCAATTATAACAAATAGTCCTTAGGTTCATAGGTTAGTACTAGGCTAACTGCCCTTGTGAGCCATTTAAGCCTAGCCAATTATCCCTTGTGAGACTTGAACCCTGCACCTTGTGTTTGTAAGGCAAACACCTTAACCATTAGGCCACCCTCCCAAAGCCCCTGTGATTAACTGATAAAGCAAAAAATGCTGCATTTCTTTCCCCCTCCCTACTACATGCTGCCCCCATTTACACAAGTCTTCAATACCTTCTATTAACAAAAACAGAACAAAGTTATAACAAGATAAAACAATTCACTGCTAATCATAGTGCAAGATCACCCCACTGCCTAGCCTTAAAACGGCTACAGTGGCTTAAACTCCCAGCCTACCTCTTCTCAACACAATGGGTAACTGTTCATAAAATGATTAATACACATCAGAACTGCCCTGCACGTTTATATTTAGTGCACCCTACTCTCTAACGGGTCTATATTATAACATCAAATTTTATAAAGTTTGAATGTTATAATATCGAAACAGTTTTGTCGAATGCTGAAAACAGCGAAGGTGCAGGACACCAAATTCTTTCCCAGGGAAAGAATTCGGAGGGCCGTTGCTGTGGCTTCGCTGTTTTCGGTGTTCGATATGTTTGAACATTACGGGTCGGGTTCAGGTAAGTGTGCGATTGTGTGTAGGTTAGGGGGCAGGTTAGGTGAATTAGGGTTAGGGCACGGGTGAGGTGAGTGTGCGATAGTGACGGACCTTAGGGTTAGGGTTGGTTTAAGGTAAGTGGATAGCTAGTAGTGTATGTAAAGTTTAGTTTAGGTTTAGGTGTAGGATTTTAAGTGTAGGTGTGTGGATTGCTGTTTTTTGTGTGAGTTTGTGTTGTGTGTATGTTTCTCGGAATAGTGATTTTTTTTTCCCTGGGAAAAAAATCGCTATTCTGACTGTTCGATGTTTGCGGATTTCAGTGTTTAGGGTTCAATATTATAACATTCGATCTTTGTAGATTTCGATGTTATAATATAGACCCCTCTCTAACAGACTTCGGTGATCCATGGATAAAGGACGAGTAGTAATAATCAAAGGTGAGCACTGTCCTGGTCAGTCACTCTATTCCAGTTATGTTTCCAAAATATATATTCCCAGCACCATCTGACCACAGAACAACTTAAATAGATTCAAACCCTTCCTAAAACAACATTACTCCAACTCTTGGCTTTGTTGTTACATACCCCCTGGATATCTGTATTTCACCGACTCATGGTTCTGCTTCTTGCCAGTGGTGGTTCTAGGTTATTTTTCTTGCCAGAGCACAATAGCTAGCTGGTGGGGCAAGTACGATGTGTGGAAAAAAAATACCAAAACACCATATCACTAAAATATAGAATAGATTACCACAATCAACAGAACATGCTGGAGGGACAGGTTCATAACCCAGAGACTGCCCATATTATGGAATAGACTTCCCATACATGTCAAGCAGAGCACCTAAGTAGCCCTCTTCAAGAGAAATCTTGATGAGTGGATGGGAAATAGAAAATTCACCCCGGGGATCACTCCAGTGGCTCTACTTGACAGAGGCACTGGGAACTAAGGTCAGGTGGCACGATGCCAGGGTAATCCTATGGGCTAGGCTTGAGGAGTTAATAATGGCTCCCAGCTTGCAGTTGTCTGTGAACTTGGTCAGCCAGAGTCCCTTTGTGTTGGCCTGTGGGACTCCACTTGCAACTGGTCGGCAGTCTGACTTGGAGTCCGCTACTTTCACACTATGTGTTCTATCTGTGAGCCAGTTTGCAACCCACCTAGTGATATAGGGGTCGATGCCTAGTTTGGTGAGTTTAGCAATAATTCCCGAGTGAGGAATGTTATCAAAGCCTTGGCCAGATCAAGGTAGGCTGTATGCACTGCCTTACCTACATCCACAGCCCTGGTGACTGACTCAAAGAAGTCATCCAGGTTGAGCAGGCATAATCTCCCTTTCACAAAGCCAAATTGCGTAGGGTCTAGTGTTTGGAGATTTCCTATATCTTTGTTAATCAGGTCCATGATGATGCACTTACATATCAGACTAGTCAGGCTAATGGGGCAATAATTCCCAGGACCTGTAGTCACTCCTCCTTTATGGAGAGGGATGGCTGTAGCAGTGCGCCATTCAGTTGGGACAAAGCCTGAGGTGAGGCTGTGACTAAACAAGGCACACATACTTGGTGCCAATTTGCTTTGTAGTTCATGTAGAACTCAACCAGGGATATTATCGAGACCCATGGAAGCTGTATTCTTGGCCTTGGACAATACAGCTTTAACCTGTGCTGCAGTAATGCTGGGTGCCTGGCATTCTTCCGGTATTGTGATTGATCCTTTGGGAGGGGATAAAGTTGGCACTGAATCTGTCGGTCAGTATGCTGGCAGTATCTGTTGGCTTAGTATAGGAGGTGCCATTGTGCAGTAACTCAGAGCAAATCTGAGTATTGCAGTGGAGGTTCGCGATATAACTATAGAAGTCGTTGTGATTGTTTTTAGTGTATGCTGCAATTCTGCCTTCGTAGCTGGCTTTGGAGGATTTGATGAGGGATCTCAACTTTTTGTTGAGGCTAATAAGGGAGTTTTTCCAGTCTTGGGACTTCACCTTTTTCTGCAACAGTTTCTTCCTTCTGCTGTAGAGTTTATTAATGGCAGGGGGCCAATAGATTGTCTTCCTTTTTTTGGAGGAGAGTGTCTTGGTTCTGTTGGGTATGGCTAGTTCCATGCATTTATGTACATGTTTGTGCAGTGCATTGGTGTATGATTTGGCAGTCATGCAGCTATTTTCCATTGGCATGGGTGCCGTAAAGTTATCTACCTCTGTTTTTAGGAGCCCAAAGTCAGCTTTTTTTTTCAAGGTGGTTACCTTTGTGGGGGGTGTGGGTGAGATGTGGACATGGTGATTAGTATTTGGTTGGATCTGACCGGGGATGGATTGACTATTGGTGTAGAGCAATGGTCGCCCATGTTAGGAATAATCAAGTCAAGGATGTTGCTTCCTCTAGTGGGGGTCAGAATGAGCTGGTCCAGGGCGTTGGAATTGATGAATTCCAGCAAGCATTGGGCCAGTGTATTGGTGCTTGAGTAGTTTTCCCAGTTGATGGAGGAGTAGTTAAAGTCTCCTAGTATGAGAGTGTTGTGTTGGACCTTGATAGATTCCAGGGTGCTTATGTGGAGTGAGAGTCTAGGGACATGTTGGGGACCTATAGCAGGCAATGACCTGGATCGCCATCTTACCCAATGTTAGTTGTATCTGAAGTATCTCAGATGCTTTATGCTGGGCTACTAGTCTGGAGGTGTGCATATCCTTTATGAATATGGAGACACCACCGCCTTTGGTGCTTCGGTCTATGTTTTGGGGCCTAAAGGTGTGGAATGGGTTATAGCCTGGTAGTGCAGGGGTGCTTTCTGCAGCTTTAAATCAGGTCTCCATTACAGCACAAATGTCGATGTTCTCCATTTTGAGAAGTGTTTCGAGTGAGTGCATCTTGAGATTTAGACTTAGCGCTGAGCAACATGACCCTCCAGATTGCATTTATTTATAGCTGCTATGGTGGTAATTTGGTCTTTGGAACACCGCCTAAAAAAGGTACTATAGGGGTGGCAAGAGCCTTAGTCAGTACCCAGAAACCCAGGGGTGACAGATGCAGGCCATCTCTGGCAAAGCATTGAGGCCTGTCATTCATGTCATCCCAAGCAGACAGATACTGGATCCCCTTAGAATGACACCAGAAACTTAGCCAATTGTTGAAGTGCGGTATCATTCTGGCTGATGGTAGGATACTGCTCAGGGCTAGGGTCATACTGACTTGGGCCACATAATCCAAGAGCTCCACCATATTTCTTTTCTTGTAGTCCAGGGAGGTGTGTCTCAGGTCATTCACACCTACATGGACAATGATAGAGTCATACTTGTACTTGTTGTGGAGTGACCTGAGTGCGTGTGTTATGTGTCAGATTCTGGCACCTGGTAGACAGCTGCCTGTTACCTTCTCCTTATTCAACCTAGTGAGTGGGACATCTGTCTGCCTCACTATTGAGTCACCTATGATTAGTGTACTGGGCAAGGTGTTTAGCGTTAGGGGCTTAGGTTGAGGGGCACACTGTGGAGGTGAGCTATGTGTCCTGTGGTTTGTGCTGTGTTGTGGTGGTCAAGTGCATTTCTGTCTTGGAGGTCTCTGCTGTTTGGGTACATTTCTATTGAGACCCTCTGTGAAGGTGGGTGCATGGTTTGTGTTTTTATGTGAGAGCTGTGATGGTGGGTGTTCTGGAGGACTATGTGTTCCATGTGGTGTGGTCCAGGTGTTGACCTTCTCCTCTTGACCAGCTAGTCCAGTCTTGGCTGGAGAGTGCATGGCTTCCAATTTGGTGATATAAGTGCATGTCTCATAAATCTGAGTGTTGGGAGCTAACAGGAGAGGGTTGTCTGTGTACATGAGGCAGTTGCTACACTGCCTCAGAATGCCCAAGTGCACCAGGTTAATAGGAGAAAGAACAGGGAAATTACCTTTAATCATTTTAAACAGATGGCAAAGCAGAAAATGTTGTTATTGCTTTTGATAAAAGAAAATAATGTGAACCATGAAACAAATATGTAGTGAAATGAGTATATGCCTTATGAAGAAGGAAAGTTAAAATTTGATTTACAACTTCTGAAATGACTGTTGATGAACGGAAATATTTTTGTGACAGATATAAAAATATATTTGACATAAAAAAGACTTTTGATGACAGGAAACTTTGGAATGGTTGGAATGGGTGATGGGAACTGAATATTTGTTTAAACACAAAATGATGAGATTCTGCATTTATCTTGTGTTATTAAAGTAAATAAAAAGGGCTGTTAAAATACTGGGAACAGATAAAAAATGTGTTTTCAGCGTGGAGCAGGGGATCATTTGATAGGGGGAATGTATCAAAAGGAAATGTTATCAGTGTGGTGAGGTGGGACGTGTAGTAAATAATTGTAATAAAGTTTGTAAAAGATGTGGAACAAATTATCATTATCGGTTTCATTGTGAACAAATAATAAAACAGAATGTGAATGCAAATGACGAAGTAGTGCAAAGTGATTATGATAAATACAGTTGATAAGAACAGTAAAATGGGTGAAGGGAAAGATTATATAGTTGAGGTTCAAAATCAATTAGAAATTTTGAAAAAATGGAAAAAAAATCAAGAGTGGGAGAAAGTGAAAAGGAAGGGGATGAGGGGATGAAAAAGAGAAAACGGAGATAGAAAGGCTTGTATTATAAGTATCACTTTACATGTTAATTAATAAATGATAGGAGAAGAATATTACATTTAGAGTGGTGTCAGAAACAGAAATATGATATTGTATGTTCACAGGATGAATGATTATGGGTTGAGATAATAAGACAACGGGCAGAAGTAATGTGGGGGTGAATATGATGACATTTTGGGAGGATGTTTGTTCAGGGGTGGCTACATTATTTAAAAAGAGAACTTTTTAAATTTTAGATGTGATGATAGTTAGCCCAGGAAGAGCAATGATATGTGATGTTAAGGATGGGAATAACGATTGGAGACTGATTGGAATATGTTTTTACTCAAATAAATACATAAAAATATGTCATTGTCTGACCAAAGATAGACATAGTTATTATTATGGGATACTTAAACTGAATTTAAGGAAGGAAAGTAGTAAGACTGGCAAAGATGTTAAGATGGGAACTCAGTTACTAAAACGCAGTCAGCTAGATTTGGGGAAAGAAAAGTAATTATACATACAGAAGATGAACTTTGAAAACTGAAATTCATTTTTTTATTCTGACAATTTGAAAGAAGGAAATGTTAAGGCAAGGGATTTTTTTCAGATCATTTATGTGTTGAAACAGAAACAACAAATAGAAGGGGATATATAGAAGAAAGGAAAGCAATTAAGTTTTAGTGGGAAAAGTTAAAACAATATTCTTTTTCCAAAAAAAGTATAGATAAGTTATGGAAAAGGCAATGTAATACGATTAATTTTTATGAGAATATAACACAGCGGTGGGTACAGTTTAAGAAATAATATATCAAAATGAAGAAATTGCTTTGAGATGATAAAAAATCTATAAAGTTATTGCAGATGATTATGAGAAACATTTAAAAAGAAGGCAGAAAGAAATATGGAGCTTAATAATAATGAATCAAAGGTATGTTACTCAAAGAAGGACTGAGGAAGTTTGTCCATTTTTGGGGAGAGGATAAAAAGGGAACATTGAAAAATCAGGTGTTTAATAGGAAAAGATGGGAAAGTAAAAAGTTATTATGAAGGAAAATGAAGAGCATTATATTAAATGTATAGTGAAATAAATATAGAAAAGAGAGGTATTTGAGGTATTAAAAAGTTAAAAAGGGGGGATGAGGAAGATATAAGTGAAAAATAGGAATTTAAGAATTAGACAGTGTTTTACAAGGAATTAAAGAAGATAACGTGTCTGGACCACATCGTTTAATGTATGATTTTTATAAGAAAATAAATGATGAAAAGAATCATTTTTTGTTGACGGTATCACATTATTGGTTAAGGAAGTGTTTAACAGACAAAAAGAGTACATGAAGGTGTAGCTCAGTTAATATATAAAAAGGTGATAAGAAATTGTTAAAAAACTAGAGACATAACTTTGAACAAAGTAGTTTATAAGATATTAATGAAGATAATACAGATAAGACAGAGTACAGTAAACTTCCTTTGAAATTTCACATTTATTGAAAATGTATCAGGCAATTCATTAAACTATAGCAGACATGCAGGGATTCATAGTCAAATAATCATACAGAGAATAATTAATTAGGGACTATCTGTTCATAGTTAAATAATCATACAGAGAATAATTAATTAGGGTCTATCTGTTCATAGTCAAATAATCATACAGAGAATAATTAATTAGGGACTATCTGTTCATAGTCAAATAATCATACAGAGAATAATTAATTAGGGACTATCTGTTCATAGTCAAATAATCATACAGAGAATAATTAATTAGGGACTATCTGTTCATAGTCAAATAATCATACAGAGAATAATTAATTAGGGACTATCTGTTCATAGTCAAATAATCATACAGAGAATAATTAATTAGGGACTATCTGTTCATAGTCAAATAATCATACAGAGAATAATTAATTAGGGACTATCTGTTCATAGTCAAATAATCATACAGAGAATAATTAATTAGGGACTATCTGTTCATAGTCAAATAATCATACAGAGAATAATTAATTAGGGACTATCTGTTCATAGTCAAATAATCATACAGAGAATAATTAATTAGGGACTATCTGTTCATAGTCAAATAATCATACAGAGAATAATTAATTAGGGACTATCTGTTCATAGTCAAATAATCATACAGAGAATAATTAATTAGGGACTATCTGTTCATAGTCAAATAATCATACAGAGAATAATTAATTAGGGACTATCTGTTCATAGTCAAATAATCATACAGAGAATAATTAATTAGGGACTATCTGTTCATAGTCAAATAATCATACAGAGAATAATTAATTAGGGACTATCTGTTCATAGTCAAATAATCATACAGAGAATAATTAATTAGGGACTATCTGTTCATAGTCAAATAATCATACAGAGAATAATTAATTAGGGACTATCTGTTCATAGTCAAATAATCATACAGAGAATAATTAATTAGGGACTATCTGTTCATAGTCAAATAATCATACAGAGAATAATTAATTAGGGACTATCTGTTCATAGTCAAATAATCATACAGAGAATAATTAATTAGGGACTATCTGTTCATAGTCAAATAATCATACAGAGAATAATTAATTAGGGACTATCTGTTCATAGTCAAATAATCATACAGAGAATAATTAAATAATTAATTAGGGACTAGCTGACAGGATTAGGAATTCAAAAGGCAAGTATCTTATAAATTTGCTAACTTGGCGCAGCCTACTGGACAAGAGTGTTTCTTTTCAGAGAAGCCCAGCAGCACTGCCTGATGAAATGCTGTGGTTAGACACACACTAGACCAGGGTGTTCAACCTTTTTTTGGTTCAGGGGCCACTTACGATGCAGTCCAGGGGCAACTTACTATTCTTGGCAAGGTTTGGAGGGGCCACATTACCATGATCCACATGTATCTGTCCATTCAAAATAGTTTGCTGTAGGGTATGCCAGTGGCCAGACAAAATGGTTTAGTGGGCCAGACTGTGGCCCTTGGGCCACCTGTAGACACCCTTGCACTAGACAAATGAAGGCTGTGAGAATCCAAAGCTGCAATACATGAAGCAGCTCATTAACAGCTCAGACCCTTAACTCATCTGTGCTAACACAGAGCACTTCACACCCTTGTGCTTGCGTTGACATAATGGTTAAGGTGTTTACATCATAGACACAAGGTACATGGTTTGATTCTCAGCTTTGAGGGGAAACTGACTAGGCTTAAAATGACCCAAGAGGGCAGCAAGCCTAGTACGTAGCTATGAACCTATGAAAGAATAAATTAAACATGCATAGTTAATGTTAGACTTTATAATGTGCAATTTATTCACAGACAAATAACCACACTGTCAACAGTCAACAAAACAAAGAAACCAAGGCTTGTACCCCAAGAACATGTCTCATGTGATGAAGCCACTCTCTGCTACAACTGATTATTTTATTTATACCATAACTATTCTGGGATGAAGAATACATATACACACACACACATATGACCATCAATTACAGCCCCTTGTCCAACTGTATACATTCAGATGGTCACTTAAGATAAAAATGAATGAACAAATACATAAATACTGACCAAGAAGTGGCATAACACAGCTGAGGAACAACACTGACACAACATGCACAGAAAGCTGACAGATGCATTCAGTTTACAAAAGAGATGTAATGATGCAATGCAGTGCACACTAACACACTATCTCAACCACACATGGCCCGCACACTACACAGTGACACAGCGGAGTTCCCACTAATGAAAGCAATCTGTGGACTAAATGCCCTCATTACTGTATAAATACATATGCAAATAATGTAGTCTCTGTAGAATATGGGCAATGGGCTACAAAACTTAATGAATCACTGCTGCCCATGACCACAGAAGATAGCATACAGCACTATTCTGCCACAGGCAACAGCTGTGCATGTACCAATGTTTTTCCTGTGTCCCCTGTGCAATCTGCCAGTCATCTCTCCCCATCCCCCAGCATGGCACAAACTGTGATGCATGTGTGTGCCCATAGGCTGCAATATATTTAAATATTCACATATCTGCTGCTGTTTCAAGTAGTACATGCTCATTACAATTCTTAAATGTAGTGCATCACCATTGTATTGGTTCACTAGTGCATTTTTCCATGGTTAACCCTCTCTGCACCACTGATTTCTGTGTTCTTGGCTGTTCAGTAGTGATGCTTTGACACCTTGCTTATTATCCATCTTTCTGAATCACTCTAATGACATAAACACAGAATAAACATATTGTGCATAGCAGTTATAGGTGACTGCACACTACTGCAAGCTACATCAATTAATATGCTGGCCTGTAGACATGAACCTCATTTAAAAAAATAGTTGCGAAAATCTGTTCTGAATATATCTTCAGTCTTAAAAGTCAACATGAAGCCTAGGAACCTGAAATGTCAACAGGAATATTAGCGACATGAATAAATATACTTGTTGGCATAATTATGAATTTAGCTGATTTAGACTGGTTAGCCCAATAATATTAACTAAAAGAGAAAATATTAATATGTCATCTTGGTGTCCTAAGTTAATACCCTGTAATAAATGTATTAATTTATATACAGGCGGGTTAACAGCCAATGAAAATAAGGTTGGGGGATAAGGGCATTCTTTTCATACTACTACAGCACATGTGGATGGTGCAGTGGTGTAGCGGTAGCATTGTCATCTCACAGCAAGAGGTCCTCCGGTTCGATTCTTGTCTGGGGTGCCTTCTGTAGAGAGTTTGCATGTCCTCCCTGCATTCATGTGGGTTTCCTCTGGGTGCTCCGGTTTCCTCCCACGTTACAAAGACATCCGTCTGGAGCATTTCTCCTCGGGCCTTCACTGAAAATTGGCTTCGTTCTAAGCCGGACTTTCCCGGTAAACAAATGTTAAAATAATAAATAAATAAACATTTACGTGGTCAGGGTAATTATTTATTAAAATCATGACTATTCCATCCCCATATAAATTTGTTAATACAGTAATTTACTAGGTCAGAAAAATAAAGTCTGAAATATGAAGACCCTATAAAAGACAAAATCTCTATTTACATGGTTCTTTATTAATGCAGTTACCTTGTTTACTGGTAAGGTGGTAGAGATTTAAGAAGAACGGGTTATGCAGCAGCAAATATGTCATACAAAAAAAATCAAAGCTTTAGTTAGCTTGGCTGTCACGCTGGCAATGTTCTTTCTTACCCTACCAAAGCCAGAGGAGAGATTTTAAAAAGTTCTCATATCAAGCTGAACACACAAAAAAACTAAAATCATGAAAAAAGGCATGGCATTGATTATGAAAATCTTATGAACTGTAGAAAGGAGCTGCATGCTACTCCATTCAAACTTAACTTGGACAAATAAAGAGGTAACCAGAAATACACTCCTGGTTTAGCGCCAAAGTCCCTCATGGGTAAAATGTAAGTACGCAACATATACTTGTACGATCCATCTTTGGAAGTTTATATTGCAAAATACAAGAGCTAAAATCTACCATGCGAATGCAAGCTTGGCTTCTTAAGATCCTCACAGATCAATAGCCTATTAAGTACCTATGGATCTATGAAGAGTTTAACAAAGGTCTTTAACAACAGTTCATAAATCACAATTAACAGTGAATGCTCTTTGAACAGCCATGATTACAAACCTTGTTGCTAAAATGATTGACAGTATAGTGTTATTCCTGGTACAGTGATCAGAAACTGATCATTACTTACACTAAATCGTTAATTATACCACCTAGTTGTTTGTATCTGGGATAAATGTTCTTTCTTGACCCTCCCTTGCTATCCCTTTGTACGAAATAAAGGTCATACAGCAGAATATTCGGATCCTTTGCAGCAGTAAAGCAGAAACAGTATTTGAAAGATTTAAACTATGTGGAGTCACAACAGCTAAGAAATGTATTAGTCGACACTCCAATCAGAATAATGAAGTCAGATAAAGGGAGTGGGTTATTATTATGGATTTAAGCAAGTATATTGTTATATACAGATTTTTGTTTAAATAATGAATATTCGTATTTTAAAAAATAGAACATAGTATATGAAATTATACAAGGAAATCAATGTTTTTTTTTGCTGGATACTTTAAGTAATGTAATTATTTCATCAGATCTGTACACCTTGGTGAGAGTACAGTTCCCCAGGTTACCGGTAGTTTACAGCATTCCAAAAATTCACAAAAATTTTCACAGGCCACCATTTCAACCTGAAATGTCAATAGCAGGTTCAGTAGGGGAACTCTTAGGTGTGTTTATTGATTACATTGTAAACCAGTCAATCACTTCTGTTGTAGGTTTTAATGTGGGTCTTAGCATGTTTGGGGAAAATGAAAAATGTTAAATCCCAGGAAACATCTTAGTGGTCACCTGATCGTCGTCATCATCATCATCAACATCATCATCGGGGATGGATTTACTACACGTCAGCAAGTCAAATGGCATCAGAAATACTCAGTCTAGGGCCCTAAATGTTTTCTGGAACATCAACACAATGATTTGGAGGGACGGATATATCTCACAGAGGATACCTCTGTTCTGGAACAGATTCCCCCATCCACATAAAACAAAGTTCATCCCTGCCCATATTCAAGCTCATCTTGGATCTAGTAATGGTAAACAGAAAATTTACCCCAGGACTGCCCCCTGTACTACTAATGGGCAGAGGCAACTCACAAGTGCTTTATCCCATGCATGGGTCCCCCCAAATTATCTCTGGTACGAACCTCATTATTCTCATCATAGGTAACCATGCTATAGGTAAGGCCAATCTAAAACCAAATGGACAGCTTATTCTGAGCACAAAAAGGGAAACTGCTTAGGCTTAAAATGACCCACAATGGCAGCCAGCTTAGTACGTACCTTTAAACATATGAACCTTAGATATTGTGAGTCTGTATACTTTCATTCCCCACAAAACTGGAACAGATTATTTTAGACATTTCTTAGCAGAGAATAGTGATGCATAGCAACACCATCATCATCATCTTCTTTCGGCTGTTCCCATTAGGGGTCGCCAAAGCAGATCACCTGTTTCCATTTCTTCCTGTCCTCTGCATCTTGCTCTGTCACACCAACCATCTGCATGTCCTCTCTCACCACATCTATAAACCTTATCTTAGGCCTTCCTCTTTTCCTGTTACCTGGTAGCTTTATCCTTAGCATCTTTTTCCCAATATATTCAGCATCCCTCCTCAGCACATGTCCAAACCAACATAATCATGCCTCTCTGGCTTTGTCTCCAAACCTTCCAACCTGAGCTGACCCTCTAATATACTTATTCCTAATCCTGTCCACCCTCATCACACCCAGTGCAAATCTTAACATCTTTAATTCTGCCACATCCAGCTCAAACACCTGCCTTTTTGTCAATGCCACTGTCTCCAACCCATATAACATAGCTGGTCTCACTACCCTCTTGTAGACCTTCCCTTTCACTCTTACAAGTACTCGTCTGTCACAAATCACTCCTGACACTCTTCTCCACCCACTCCATCCTGCCTGTACTCTCTTCTTCACCTCTCTTCAACACTCACCGTTACTCTGAACTATTGACCCCAAGTATTTAAACTCATCCACCTTTGCCACCTCTACTCCTTGCATCCTCACCATTCCTCTATCCTCCCTCTCATTCACACACATATATTCTGTCTTAGCCCTGCTGACCTTCATTCCTCTCCTCTATAGAGCATATCTCCATCTCTCCAGGGTCTCCTCCACCTGTTCCCTACTCTCACTACAGATCACAATGTCATCTGCAAACATCATAGTCCATGGGGACTCCTGTCTGATCTCGTCTGTCAACCTGTCCATCACCATTGCAAATAAGAAAGGGCTCAGAGCTGATCCTTGATGTAACCCCACCTCCACCTTAAACGCATCCGTCACTCCCACTGCAGACCTCACTGCTGTCACACTACCCTCGTACATATCCTGTACCACTCTTACATACTTTTCTGACACTCCTGACTTCCTCATACAATACCACAACTCCTCTCTAGGTACCCTGTCATATGCTTTCTCTAAGTCTACAAAAACACAATGCAACTCCTTCTGACATTCTCTGTACTTCTCCATCAACACTCTCAGAGCAAAGATCACATCTGTAGTGCTCTTTCCTGGCATGAAACCATACTGCTGATCACTAATCATCATGTCCCTTCTTAATCTTGCTTCCACTACTCTTTCCCATAACTTCATGCTGTGACTGATCAATTTTATCCCTCTATAGTTACTACAGCTCTGCACATCACCCTTATTCTTAAAAATCGGTACCAAAACACTTTTTCTCCATTCCTCAGGCATCATCTCACTTTCCAAAATTTCATTAAACAATCTGGTTAAAAACTCCACTGCCATTTCACCTAAACACCTCCATGCTTCCACAGGTAGGTCATCTGGACCAACAGCCTTTCCATTCTTCATTCTCTACATAGCTATCCTTACTTCCTCCTTGCTAATCCATTGTACTTCATGCTTTACTATCCCTACATCATCCAACCTTCTTTCCCTCTCATTCTCTTCATTCATCAAACATTCAAAGTACTCTTTCCATCTCCTCAACACACTCTCCTCACTTGTGAGTATGTTTCCCTCATTATCCTTTATCACCTTTACCTGCTGCACATCTTTCCTAGCTTGGTCCCTCTGTCTAGCCAATTGGTACAGGTCCTTTTCTCCCTCCTTAGTGTCCAACCTTTCATACAACTCTTCATATGCCTTATCCTTAGCCTTCGCCACCTCTCTCTTTGCCATGCACCTCATCTCCTTATACTCCTGTCTACTTTCTTCATCTCTCTGACAATCCCACTTCTTCTTTGCCAACCTCTTTCTCTGTATATACTCTCCTGTGCTTCCTTATTCCACCACCATGTTTCCTTGTCGTCCTTCCTCTGTCCAGATGTGATACCAAGCACCTTTCTAGCAGTCTCCCTTACTAGCTCTGCTGTAGTTACCCAACTATTTGGTAACTCTTCACTGCCACCCAGTGCCTGCCTTAACTCATCCCTGAACTCCACCTCACAATTACCCTTTTTCAATTTCCACCATTTGATCCTTGGTGCTGCCCTCATACTCCTCCTCTTCCTGATAACCAACGTCATCCTACAAACCACTATCCTATGCTGACTAACGACACTTTCTCCGGTCACCACTTTACAGTCTCCAATCTCCTTCAAACTGGCCCTTCTACATAAGATATAATCCACCTGTGTGCATCTTCCTCCACTCTTGTATGTCACCCTATGCTCCTTCCTCTTGTTAAAATACGTATTCACCACAGCCATGTCCATTCTTTTTACAAAATCCACTACCATCTGACTTTCTGCATTCCTTTGTTTAACAGCATACCTACCCATCACTTCCTCATCCCCTCTGTTCCCTTCACCAACATGCCCATTGAAATCTGCTCCAATCACCACTCTCTCACCCTTGGGTACAGTCATCACCACTTCACCCAATTCACTCCAAACTTTTTCTTTCTCATCCATTGTACACCCAACTTGTGGAGCATATGCACTAACAACATTCATCATTACACCATCAATTTCCAGCTTCATAAACATCACTCTATCCGACACTCTTTTCACCTCCAAAACACTCTCAGCATACTGTTCCTTCAGAATAACTCCTACGCCATTTCTCCTCCCATCCACTCCATGATAAAACAATTTGAACCCACCTCCGATACACCTAGCCTTACTCCCCTTCCATCTGGTCTCTTGCACACACAATATACCCACCTTCCTTCTGTCCATCATATCAGCTAGCTCTCTCCCTATACCAGTCATACTGCCAACATTCAAAGTTCCGAACTTCACTAATATTTTCATCAGATCAATAGAGTAGCCATGGGTGCTTTCATAGTCCCAGTGTATATGTGTTTTGTGCGGTTTACTATTAAAATCTCAAAAGTTAAAAAAAACAGTTACTTATGAGTGAAGTGTTTTGCCGAAAGTACACATCACCTAATGGCCCTAATGTCGAAAAACAGCTGTTAATGCCGAAAATGTCGAACACGACATTTTTGGCACTTAACAGCAATTCCACCCTTCCCGTAACTCCCTAACTAGGAAACCTACCATCCCGTTTATGCAGGGGGCAAGCCACCCTGCACCCCCACACCCCACTAACTATATATTCCAACTCCGAGATCACACTATAGTGAGGAAAGGGATGTATTTCCCTTACCGCACTGTACAGCGATCCCTGTACATAATCGAACGTTATATTTGCAAATGCACAGACCAGTCACTAATATTCCATTCGATTACATGGCCGGCACGCATATGAACTATTCGAACATCTGTAGTTTGAATAGTTCATAGGCGAGCAATGCTACGTCGACTTTATAGTAGTAAACTGTTTTGTGCTATCGCTATAATTGTAATTATTCTAACAATCTTTTTACATGTGCTTCATTAACAATATTGGGATGTTAGGGTCAAGTTAATTCAATCTGCTGTATGAATTTGTAGAAGAAATGAATACTCTTACCAAACTTTTGAAATTTAAATTGAAATGGTCCAATACAGACATTGAATTTATGGATGTTCGACTGTATAGGAACAAGGTGAAGAAATGTGTCATAAATACTATATACAGAAAATCTATTTTTATCAACACATATTACATACTAGTAACTGCCATCCATTGTATGTAAAAACTGCTGTGATTTACACTTAAACTGAGAAAGCTGGTTAAATTGGTTACAGATGATGAAATATTTCATAAATAAATAGGCCTGCTTAAATGGTTACTTGCAGAGAAGGGTCACTAACTAGACTTGCTTAAATGGTTACTTGCAGAGAAGAGTCACAAATACATCATTCATCTTTCAAGACCTGAAAAATCAGATGCATAGAAACTCATCTGTAAGTAATGACAGTGTTACCATTCTATAAAAAAAAATTCCTCTAAAAAGCAGTCGTTAGCATTAGCAATTGAACATACTGCAGATGCATCCACTATAAAAAGCATCATTTGTGAAAACTGCAAACATTTTATTTATTTAAAACTGTGAAAAAAAACATATTTTGTCAACACATTCACATCTGATAACTTAAGAAAATCTATTAGAAAAATATAACAGCAGAGATACTACAATTCAGAAAGAATAAATGCCACTTATAAACGTGTGGGTTTTTTTTTTGTTTGTTTTGTTGCCAGCAGTGCACATGCATAAATGTGGGACCATGTGTTTCTGTATACTGGTTTCCAAGAAACCTTGGAGAAAAAACAAAGCATTTTAATTACTTATTAGCAAGTATTGTGCACTTACATCTGGTGACTCCTGTTGTGCATTTTATGTTGGTAAAACAATGAGGAAATAAGTCAATGTATTTATAAGCACAGTTATGCTATTAAGAAATACAGATAACACACTGTACAGGCACAGTGCTTTTATATGCACATTTAACAAATATTTTTTGTATTAGTTTCTATAGGTTTAGATACAAGATGGGTGACTACAAATTCATAGATAATTGGTTTCTCCAGGAGAAGATGTGATTTTATGCATGCTTGTATTGCTTTGGGGATTTTACTGCACTGATGCTGAAGAAGTCTTTTCTGACTAAAGACGGACATGCTAATTAACAAACAATTTTTTTGTGTGTTTGCTTCATCCTTGTCTGTCATCTAGAACCATCTCCTGTTCCAGTTTTGTTCTGAAGTTAATCATTATTAGTGCCACATGGGATTCAAAGTTTTGTTTGGTTTTACTTTCTCAGTTCCTTTGAATAACAAAGGGTGCTAACTATGAGACTGAGCAACTAATGCTCATACATTGTGATCTTGCAAGATTAAGGATTACACGTGATGTGTAGGTGACCTGTAATCTTGTCATTACAGAGGAGGTATTTTGAATGTACTACCAAAATATGTAAGGGGGAATGCCATATTGTCAGAAAGAAGATGACTGAGGTTAAATGTTTACTTGCACAGTTTTGATTACCACAGCAGGACCAAGATGCTATGCAGAAAGGATTTTTAGAAATAATGTCTATGCAAGCACTAAGGAAATCCTTGGTGGCGATGGTGTTCTAACAGAAATATGGAGACCATATAAGATACATTTGTCCCCTGTATTTTTAATTTATATAATAAGGTAATCCACAACAGATATCTTCCATCATCCTGAGAACTGGCAGAGGTAGCAGTGATCCCAAAGTAAAGTCTCATCTTTAGCATCTTCCAACGGCCAATTTCTCTTCTGAATCAAGATTAAAAATTGGTTGCGGCAAAACTGGCAAACCATAATGCATGCTGGCTTCCAAACATTTTTGATATCCATAATACACAAATAAGTAAACAGAGATTTATATATGTTTAGTACAATACTAACAAAAATTAAAATGAAATAGAGGGAAAACTTTGTACACTAAATACCATGAGGATAACAGCATGTTACAAAAAGGAAAGTATTAGTGGAGTGATTCTATTAGACAGACTGATCAGATGGAAAGAAATAACAGTAGTTAGAGATAATGCTTAACGCATAGATAGGAAAAGAATTCATGGAACAGGCGTATAGACAGTGGTCTGAGAGGAAGGAGAGAGTGAAAAGTATCAGTGCGGTCAACAACATATATAAATAGAGGCAAATATATTGAAGTGCGTAAAATCAGTGTAGCACCTGAAATTACTGGTAAGAGTGGTCTATGAGGCGACTAACCAGAAGGCTAGGGTAATGCTAATTTAGGTGTGGTGTTCTTTAAGTGGGGTTTTAAATGTATTTAGATTTTCTATCTACTTTAAGAAAGTGGGATTGCATTCCAAGGTTTTGAGATATCGTGGAAGTTGAGAGTGTCCCCAGAAGGGATGCATGACTGGAGTGGTGGTCTCTGTTTGGATGATAGCACCGCAGAGTGCTCTGTAGAGCTGGGCATTTGTTTGGGAACTATAAGGGGCAGTGTGCAGGGATTAATTGTAAGTATCCATGCTGTTTAGGAAACTTGAGCCAATTTAGTTATTTTACTACAAGGCCGTAATGAGTTTTATATGGAAGACTGACTGAACAGTATGTATACATATGTATGTGTGTGTGTATATATATATATATATATATATATATATATATATATATATATATATGTGGGATCTGTACTGATCCCTGAACGACAACATCACCGAATCACTATCAGCCGGGCATACTTACGCGAAAGTGCTTTTCACTGAAGAAGCACTTTCACGTAAGTATGCCTGTTGCGGAGGTTGTACTACGGTGTGGATAAGGGAATATTCCCTTTTCCTCACTGTAGTGCAATCTCGGAGTGAGAATATTAAAGTAGGGGGTTGTGGGGGTGCAGGGGGGCTTGCCCCCCTGCATAAAAGTAGATTTAGTGTTTTTTTTTTGTTTTTTTATAACACACTTTAACGAAAGCACTTTTTCGGTGAAAGCGCTTTCGTTAAAGTGTGTTCAGTGATTGTGGATTCGGACTATTGAACTTTCATTCAATAGTCCTTGATCCATATATATATATATATATATATATAGGTTTACAGTCTCTTCTTCGAACATGGTATGAGCGACAGTCAGAATGTCGACGTTCATGTGTACGTCCATTTAGAAGGACGTACACAGGGCAGGGACTTACAGCATGGTTGTCAATGGGAGATTTAAACTTTAAGAATGACAGAAATTGTCGACTTTGTTGTGTTGACCATACAACCTACTTAATATGTATGAGTCGACATTATTTGTTGCAGAAATCACCGTTCGCGTAAGTGACTTTCATGTTTTTGATAGTAAACTACATATATATATATATATATATATATATATATATATATATATATATATATATATATATAAATATGCACACACACAATATATATATATATATATGTGTGTGTGTGTGTGTGTGTGTGTATATGTATAAATTACATATATATCTGTGCATGTATATTACATTAAATAAACACACTCATGCATGAAAAATACAGACACACACACACACACACACACACACACACACACACACACACACACACACACACACACACTCTACATTTTACTGGCATGGATGAGCTGAGACACTGGCTCAGGCTCAGAAGGGCTACTGGACTGAATAACACCTGATCCTTTAAGCCTACCACAGCTGCTAAAAGCTAGGATAATTAGCCATTCAGTTCCCCAGAGCAGCTCAACAGAAGTGCATGAAATTGTCTAAATCAGCACTGTTTGTAATCTTTGTTGAAACCAAAAGTAAGAAGTGAAGAAATGAATATTCAGGGAAGGAAGGTAATATGCTTTTGCTATATTAGAAAACTACAGAGTGAAAGTTCTATATAGGATTATAGAATCATAGGAGGTTATTAGGCTAATGATCCTAGGGCCCTTACAAGCCTAGCCAAGTTTTACCCTTATTTCCATGATCAGCACCTATCACCCCTGTCCAAGAGGGACATAGGTGGAACCCCTGGGGTGAATTTACAGTTACCCATCCAATCGTCCAAATTGCATTTGAAGAGGCCCAATGAGGTGCTCTGCTTGACATGAAGTGGGAGTCTGTTCCAAAGGTGTGCTAACCTCTGTGAGACAAATCTGTCCCTCCAGCAGGTTCTATTAATTTCAAATACCAGGTTAAGGTCATTAGAGCAAGTAACCCGTGTACCATTTGACTTATGGATATCCAGCACTTCCAATAAAGCAGAGTCAAAGATTGTCTTATATGCGAGGCAGAGATCACCTCTGAGTAGTCTGTATGAAACAGAATGAAGTGACAGTGATTTCAGATGGTTCTCATAGGACATATGCTGAAGATGTTGAATTTTCCTTATGAGGAACCTTTGTGGTCTCACCAATTGCTGCAGGTGCTTGGAAAGGTACATACCAAAAGTGGCATTGTACTCAATTATTGGCCTGATGAGGGAAGACTACAGGGAGTTTATAACTTCTTTTTTCTGGAGGCAATGCTCTTACTTATGAGATGAGCAATACAAAATGCCATTCTTACCACTGTAGAGACATGGTGATCAAAGGTAAGGTTACTGTCAACCTGTGTGCCCAGGTCTTTCACCACTGAGTGCATACTTAGGGTGTTGTTATTGATGTGGTAGTTAGCAGGAACATCACACTTACTGAAAGGGATGATAACACATTTTTTGCAATGAGTTTAAGCCCATGACTTTGGCACCAACCATTTGTTTGTGTAAGACCATCTTGTAGGATGTTGACATCATTTGGAGATTCTATGACTGCTCTCAGTTTGCAGTCATCAGCATACTTTGTCAGCCACAGACCTTTAGTTTTAGCTTGCACTTCAGAAAAATAGATTACAAACAGTAGAGGTCCCAGGACTGATCCCTGTGGAACACCACTGGTTACAAGTCTGCTGTTGGAGGTGGATTCCCCATTTATTTATTTATTTTACATTTTATTTTACATTTGTTTACCGGGCTAGTCTAACTGGATACATGTCCATTTTCAGTAGAGGCCCAGGGAGATAAGCTCCTAGATAGACAATGAAATTAACACAATCACAACTAATGACACATGAGACAAATACAAACTATTTACAGTACCTATTTCAGGTTATCACAGTAATATGTAGAGTGAAGAATACAGGTATGACAAAGGAATGCTAATACATTCCAGGTATGCTAGAGATAGTTGAGTAAAATTAGTTTAATAAGGAGGTGTTGATGTGTGTGAGTAGTCAGGGCAGGAAGAGAAAAGTATTAGGAGACCCATATAGATTAGTCAGGTTTGGAGCATGGGCATAACCAGTGAGTTTTGAGGAACAATTTCAATTTATTTTTGAAACAGGATAGTGAGGGAAGTGTGGAGAGTTCATTTGGGAGGAGATTCCAGGCTTTTCCTACTATATTAGAAAAAAGAGAGTCACCAGCCTTGTTGTTTGTTTTAGTAGTATGTATTAGACGTTTCTGAGAAGACCTTAAGGATTCCAAGTTTTTATAGGGAGTGATAAGTGTGGACAGAATAGGTGTTTTGGAGGGTTTGTAGAGAGTGTTGTGGGCTAGAGTTAGTTGATGGAATTTAATTAGATTTTGGAGTTCGAGCCATTCTAGTTGCTTTAAATTAAGGCAGTGATGGGTTCTAAATGGGTTGCCTGTTACAAATCTTGCAATGTAATTGTAGGACATTTCCAATTTGCTAAGATTATTTTTAGATAGGTTAGTAAAAATAGGAGAGGCATAAAGAAGAGAAGATATTAGATGAGTGTGTGTGATAGTGGTTCGAGCTGAAGGTAGGAGAAAGGATTTTATCCTATAGAGAGAGACTAGTTTTTTTGTTGACTGTTTTTATAGTGTTGTTAATATGGATGTCAAAGTTCAGATTATTGTCAATGGTGACACCTAATAGTTTGGTGGTTGGTTCAGGGGATATAATAGTGTTATTGGTAGAGTTTACTGAGAAATACATTGGGAGGGACTTCTTAGTAGGAGAGAAAAGGAGGAGTTTAGTCTTTTTGGGGTTTAGGAGAAGGCATCTATGTGTGAACCATTGCTCAACTGTGTTAAATACTTGTTGGGTAAGATAGAGAAGTTCCGGAGAGGAGGGGGCTGAGCATATCAGTGTAGAGTCGTCTGCATATTGTATGCATGTAGCTTGGGGGATGGCAAGGTAAAGGTCATTGATGAATATGGAAAAAAGTAGAGGTCCAAGGATGGAGCCTTGAGGGACACCCAGGTTGATGGGCAGGTGGGTAGAGAGAGATTTGTGCCAAAGTACGGCCTGTTGTCTTTTATCAAGGTAGGAGTGGAACCATTTTATGGAGGATGTATCAAGTGACAGGGATTTTAGTATTTTGATGAGAATTTGGTGATTTACCATGTCAAAAGCTTTAGACAGGTCAATAAATAGGGCTGAAGAGAGTTTGTTTAGGTTGCGGTTTTTGTTGATACAATCTGTGAAGGAAAGAAGGGCAGTAGTAGTGCTATGTGAAGGTCTGAAACCATGTTGACAGCTGGCTAGTAAGTTATTTTGTGTTAGATGGTCAAGTAACTGTCTGTGAATGCATTTTTCCATGATTTTTGCCAGAGGAGAGAGGAGGGCAATGGGGTGGTAATTGGAGAGTTCAATGGATAGACCTCCTTTGTGGAGGGGGATAATATGGGAAATTTTCCACAGACTTGGGATATAACTTTCAGTAATAGTTCTATTTATTAGGATAGAAATAGGATATGCAATGGCTTTGGCGGATAGTTGTAGGAATTCAGCAGGTAGTTAGTCTGCTGAGAGGGAGCATGGTTTCAGTTTCTGTAGAAGAGTTTTGATATAGGATGTTGGTATGGGTTGAAAGTGAAAAGTAGGGGGTGAGGTTGATTCATTGGAATTTAGAGTGAAGTTATTAGGTGATAGTTGACTAGCTAGTGTTTGTATAGCATCAGTAAAAAAGGTATTTAAAGCATTAGCTATATTCATTGGTGTTTTGAGGGTTTGGAGTAGTGGATTGGCCAGGATGGAGTAGTTGGTTGATACTAGACCAAAATTTCTGCGGCTTGTTAGGAATGGCTTGTTGGGATTGCAGGTAGTAGGTTTTTTTGTCAGATAATATAGCTTTTTTGGTTTAATTTCTTAGATGTCTAAATTTTTGTTGGTCAATAGGGTTTTTTGTTTTCCTCCAATTTGCCCAATGTTTGTTTCTCTTATTGATTTTATGTTTGGTTTCTTTTGAGAGCCATGGAGCATGTTTAGTTTTAATTCTAATTAGTCTGGATGGGGCATGGTGGTTGAGGATGGCAAGGAAGTTGGAGTTAAAGTAAGTTACGGCTTCATCTAAAGGAAGGTTTTGTAAGGTTAACCAGTTGCATGCTCGTAGTTCCATTTGGAAAAGGTCAGGGTTAAAGTTCTTTTTAGACCTGATGTTTTTAACAGATGTTGGGGAGGGAAAGTTAATTTTATGTCTGATGATATAGGTAAGAAAGTGGTCACTTATATCATCAGGGAGGGTTCCTGAGTCATAAATGTGAGGATGATGGTTTATGAGAATCCAGTCTAATAAGCTTGATTTCTTGTTAGATTTATTTATCCTGGTAGGGGAGGTAATGGTTTGGGAATATCCATATAGGTTAATATGGTTAGTGGGGAGGCTGCTGCAGAAGCAGGTCCAGTCAATATTTGTGTCACCTAAGATAATGGTTTCTTGGGGTAGGTTTTGGGAAAGCCAGCAAAGTAAATTTTCCATAGTAGTTGTGTTATTACCTGGAGGTAGATATATACAGATAATATAGATAGCTTTGGAATTGTTAAGAGTAAGTTTAGATATAAGAATTTCTGCACTGGAGTCTAAAGGTGGTTTGCAGTTATAAGTGGTTAATTGTAAGCTAGGTTTGTATAGGATAGCAACCCCTCCACCTTTCTTGGATGTACGGTCTAGTCTCAGGATATTATATCCAGGTGGGATGATTTCATTATCTTTGGTTACTGGTTTTAACCATGTTTCTGTTAAGCAGAAAATATCAAAGGAATAGATTTCAGTTAGATTTTGGAGGTGAGTAACTTTATTATTTAGACTGCGTATATTAAGATGAGCAATTAAAAGGGAGTTTGATGGTTTAGAGAGGGCTTGGGTAGTTGATTCTTTGAGGTTGATGAGAGAGATAGGAGTTGTTAGGGGGCCTGGGTTAGGGTGGATGCTGCCATCCTTTAAAGAGAGTAGCATGCTTAGATAATATGGGTTGGGTAGTCTGCTGTATAGTGATAGACATTTTCTGGGGTTTAGATTGCTGTATTTTGTGTGTAGTGTTCTATGATATTTTGGAAGTATGTAGCTAGATGAGGATGTTATATTAGCATCTGTGTTCCCAGACCTCTTATAACGCCTTCTGTGTTCAGTGGACTACATCAATGTGGTAATTCATTTTGACTATATGAGTTCTATTGGAGAGACAGTTAGTGACCCACCTAATGATATAAGGGTTGATACCCAGCTAGATGAGTTTGTCAGTGATGCCTGAGCAGGGGATATAGTCAAATGCCTTGGCCAAGTCTAGGTAGGCTGTATGCACAGATTTTCCCTTATCAAGGGCCTTGGTGTCTGTCTCGAAGAAGTCCACCAGGTTTAACAGACATTATCTCCTTATGACAAATCCAGATTGAATAGGGTCAAGTGTTTGGAGGTTACCAATATCTTTGCTGATAAGGTCCATGATGATTATGTCCATGGCCTTGCAGATAAGACTAGTCAGGCTAATAGTTCTATGGGAAGCACCACCTTTGTGCAAGGGGATAACGGTGTCTTTTTTCCATTCAGCTGGGATGAAGCCAGTACTTAGACTATGACTGAAAAGCGTACCCAATGGCATTGCTAATTCTTGTTTGAGCCCGTGTAGGACACGGCCTGGGATGTTATCAGGTCCCATGGATGCTGTGTTTTTGACCTTAGAGAGGGCATTCATGACCCGCTCTTTAGAGATACAAGGTAGAGGACAGGTGTTAAGGATGTTTTGTAGTAAGTGTGGTGAAAACAGGGGAGTGAAGTTTTCACAGAACCTGTCGACTTACAGGTTAGCAATGTTCACAGGCTCGGTATATGTGGTATCATTAACTACCAGCTCGGCACACATCTGGGCCTTTCCTTTTAGGTTACAGATGTAACTAAAGAATGCCTTATGGTTGTCCTTAGTTCAGGAAGCTAATCTGGATTCATAGTTAGCTTTGGAGGACTTCACAAGAAGTCTTATTTGCTTGTTTAAGCTGAGGAGGGAGTGTTTCCAGTTTAGGGCTTGCTCCCTCTTATTCTTAGACAGCAATTTCTTCCTCTTATTGTAAAGTCTGTTAATGTCAGTTGTCCACAAAAGGACTAGGCTAATGGCCCTGGGGCCTTTACAAGCCTAGCCCATAGGATTACCCTGGCATCATGCCACCCGACCTTAGTTCCCAGTGCCTCTGTCAAGTAGAGCCACTTGAGTGATCCCCGGGGTGAATTTTCTATTTCTCATCCACTCATCAAGATTTCTCTTGAAGAGGGCCAAATGAGGTGCTCTGTTTGACATGTATGGAAAGTCTATTCCATAGCATGGGCAGTCTCTGGGTTATGAACCTATCCCTCCAGTACATTCTGTTGATTGTGGTAATGAGGTTGAGGTCTCTGGAGCATGTGGTGCAGAGGGACTGGGATTTCTTTAGCTGTAGCATTTCTAACAGAGCTGGGTCAGACATGGCTTTGTAAATCAAGCAGAGATCGCCTCAAAGCAGGCGATATGAGACAGAGAATAGTTGGTGTTTTTTTTAGTCTGTCCATACAGGACAAGTGTTTAAGGCCTAGAATCCTCTTTGTGAGGTACTTTTGCGGCCTCCCCAGTTCTTGCAGGTGTCTAGTGAGGTACAGGCCAAATGGGGCATGCTACTCGATGACTGGCCTAATGAGAGAAGAGTAGAGGGAGACAATGACCTCTTTGTTCCTGGATGCAAAACCCTTAGTAATGAGATGTGCCACATAGAAGGACTTTCTGACCACAGTGGCAATGTGGCGGTCAAAAGAGAAGTTGCTGTCAACCTGTGTTCCCAGACCTCTTATAACGCCTTCTGTGTTCAGTGGACTACATCAATGTGGTAATTCATGGGAACCGGGTTTTTCCCTAAGGGGATGGCATGGAGCTTAAGGCCATGGTTCTGACACCAGTCGTTGGTCTTAGTGAGGCCTTTTTGTAGGATATGAATATCACTTGGGGAAGTAATAATAGCTCCCAATTTGCAATTGTCTGTGACATTTGTCAGCCAGAGTCCCTTCATATTGGCCTGAACTTCAGAGAAGTAGATACCAAACAGTAGAGGACCCAGGACAGAACCCTGTGGGACTCCACTCATGACTGGTCGGCAGTCTGACTTGGAGTCAGCTACTTTCATACTGTGGGTTCTACATGTGAGCCAGTTTGCAACCACCTAGTGATACAGGGGCCGATGCCTAGCTTAGTGAGTTTTTCTATGATTCCTGAGTGGGGAATGGTATCAAAGGCCTTGGCCAGATGAAGGTAGGCTATATGAACCACCTTGCCTTCATCCACAGCTCTGGTGACTGACTCAAAGACGTCAACCAGGTTGAGCAGGCATGATCTACCCTTCACAAAACCAAACTGTGTGGGATCCAGAGTTTGGAGATTCCCTATATCCTTGTTTATTAGGTCCACGATGATGCGTTCCCTTTGCATAGCAGACTCGTCAGGCTAATGGAGCAATAGTTCCCAGGGTCTGTAATCACTCATTCTTTGTGGAGAGAGATGACTGTAGCAGTGCGCCATTCGGTAGGGACAAAGCCTGAGGTGAGGCTGTGATTGAACAGGGCACACAGGTGAGGTACCATTTCACTCTGTAGTTCATGTAGAACAGAGCCAGGAATATTGTCAGGTCCCATAGAAGCTGTATTCTTGGCCTTGGACAGTGCTGTTTTAACCTGTGCAGCAGTAATACTGGGTGCCTGGCATCTACTGGTATTCTGATTGGTCCTTTGGTGGGGGAGACAGGGATAAAGTTGGCACTGAATCTGTCAGCCAGTATATTGGCAATATCTGTTGGCTCAATATAGGAGGTACCATTGTGAGTAAGCTCAGGCAAATCTGGGTATTGCATTGAAGATTCTTTACATAACTATAAAAGGCCTTTTGATTGTCTTTACTAGCTGCTGCAATTCTGTTTTCATAGCTAGCTCTAGAAGATTTGATGAGGGATCTCAACTTTTTGTTGAGGCTGATGAGGAAGGTTTTCCAGTCTTGGGGCTTCACCTTATTCCACATCAGTTTCCTCCTTCTGTTGTAGAGTTTGTTTATGGCAGGGGAACACCATATTGGCTTCCTTTTTTTGTAGGAGAACATCTCAGTTCTATTGGGTATGGCGAGATCCATGTATTTGTGTACGTGTTCGTACAGGGCATTAGTGTATGATTCGGTGGTCATGCAACTGTTCTCCATTTGCATGGGTGCCATGAAGTTAGCCATCCCTGTTTTAGGAGCCCAAAGTTAGCTTTGTAGAAGTTTTTCATGGAGGATACCTTTGTGGGGGGTGGGAGGGATATGGATTTCCAAGGTGATTATTTTATGGTTGGATCTAACCAGGGAGGAGTTGACTATTGGTGCAGAGCAATGGTCGCCCATGTTAGTAATGACCAGGTCAAGGATGTTGCTACCTCTAGTGGGGGTAAATACAAGCTGGTCTAGGGCATTAGAATTAATGAATTCCAGGAAACGTTGGGCAAGTGTATTGGTACACGAGTAGTTTTCCCAGTTAATGGAGGGGTAGTTGAAGTCACCCAATATGAGAGTGTTAGGTTGGACCCTAATATTTTCCAGGGTGCTTAGGAACATGGAATGTGAGTCTTGGGATATGGTTGGGGACCTATAGCAGGCTATGACCTGAATCACTGTCTTACCCAATGTTAAGGTGCGCACATCCTTTATGAATACGGAAACACCACCACCTTTGGAGCTTCGGTCCATGCTCTGGGGCCGAAAGGTGTGGAATGAGTGATAGCCTGGTAGTGCAGGGGTGCTTTCTGCTGCCTTGAACCAGGTCTCTGTTACAGCACAAATGTCGATGTTCCCCATTTTAAGGAGTGATTCAAGCGAGTCCATTTTGAGATTTAGACTTCTAGGATTGAGCAGCAAGACCCTCAGATTGCATTTGTTTGCAGCTGTTATGGCAGTAATTTGGTCTTTGGAACACCACCTAAAAGAGGCATGACAGGGGTGGCAAGAGCCTTGGCCAGTATCTGGAAGCCCAGCGGTGACAGATGCAGGCCATCTCTGGCAAAGCATTGAGGTCTGTCAATCATGTCATCCCAGGCAGACAGATACTGGATCCCCTTAGAATGACACCAGAAACTTAGCCAATTGTTAAAATCAATCATTTTCTGCTTGTACTGTGGTATCATTCTGGGTGATGGTAGGATGCTGCTCAGGGTAGGGTCATACCCAAATGGGCTACATAATCCGAGAGCTCCTCCATGTCTCTTTTCAAGTAGTCCAGGGAGGTATGTCTCAGGTCATTTACACCCACATGTACAATGACAGGGTCATATTTGTACCTGTTGTTGAGGGACCTGAGTGAGTGTGCTATGTGGTGGATCCTGGCACCTGACAGGAAGCTGACTGTAACTTTATCCTTATTCACCCTAGTGAGTGGGACATCAGTGGGCCCCACTATCGAGTCACCTATGACTAGTGTGTTGGGCATGCTGTTTTGCCTTCAGGGCTTTGGTTGAGTGGCACACTGTTTAGGAGAGTTATGTGTCTCGTGATTAGTGTTGTGTCGTGGTGGTCAAGTGTGTTTCCGCCTTGGAGGTCTCTGCTATTTGGGTAAATTTTTATTGAAAGATTGAAAGCCTCCATGAAGGTGGGTGTGTGGTTTGTGTTTTTATGTGAAGGCAGTGCTGGTGTGTGTTCTAGAGAGCTATGTATTCCATGTGATGTGGTGCAAGTGCTAACCTTTTCCTCTTGACCAGCTATTCCGGTCTTGGCTGGAGAATGTGTGGCTTCCTATTTGGATATATAAGTGCATCTCTCATAAGTCTGAGTGTTGGGAGTGAGAGGAAAGAGTTGCCAGGGTACATGAGGCAGTTGCTACATTGCCTCAGGATGTCCAAGTTCACCAGGTTAATAGGAGAAAGCACAGGGAACTGACCTTTAGACATGCCTGGAGGGGTGGGCATTAATAATAAGTACTGGAACTGTTTCCTTGTAAAACGTTTAGTGGTGGTAGCACTTTTGTGTCTTACAATAATTGCTGCAAGAAGTCTGGTAAAGTGCTAGACTAATGAGCTAGTAAAAGTGCAGGAGAAGAGAGAACTAGCAAATCTAAGGGAAAAATTCAAGAGCAGACTTTTTGTCACCACTCAGAAGCTTATAAACAGTCCTGGATACATAAAATCTGTATCTGGGCTAGACTAGTTACAGGAAAGGTGAGAAACAAGTACAAATGTGGGCTTTTAAACCAGAAAGTTGAAATAGATGGAAAAACTGCCCAAATGGCCAATAAACTACAATTTCTGGGCCAGAAACCACTCCTCTTGTGGTAGATAGGCCACTTAGTACTTACCTCTCCCACTGATAAACTAGAAGGCTTCCCTCCAACACAGAAAGGATTGGGGGGCTCAGAAGCTTACAAACAGTCCTGGATACAGCGAGTCTGTATCTGGACTAAACTAGTTACAGGAAAGGTGAGAAACAAGCGCAAACATGGGCTTTTACACCAGAAAGTTGAAAGAGATGGAAAAACTGCCTAAACAGCCAATAACTACAATTTCTGGGCCAGAAACCACTCATCTTGTGGTAGACAGGCTACCTAGTCCTTACTACTCCCATTGATAAGCTAGAAGGCTTCCCTCCAACACAGAAAGGCTTGGGTGACTCAGAAGCTTACAAAAAGTCCTGGATACAGCAAATTTGTATCTGGACTCAACAGCACTAAAAACAATTCAAGTGCAGAGCAAGCTGGCACACTTGAGTGTGTAGCAATATTAAAGTAAATACAGTTTAAATAAATGCATTTTATTTAAACTATATTCTGAACTGAATTCAATTATTGTTTATTCAACTCTGAACAGTTAAAAAGAGCAAAAAATACTTATCAGCTCTATATTTCCAGATTGTTTGAGAAGCACACTCAGTCAGAACACAAGGAGATTCTAGCAAAAGTTTTTTTTAGTAAGGTGGAAAGAGAGAAAAGAGGAACAGAAGATAATTCAATGTTAAGAACCTAAGTGGGTTGGCCTTCTCAAATGTTCTCTCTGTATTACTTAGAATGAGCTAAAGACACTAGACTGGGGGGAGTATCCCAAATCAAATTTACAGTAGGGGCGGGCAAATGCAAAGTCACCAAGTATAAGAACAAGACACCAATAGGGAGGAAGGGTGCAAACAAAATGCAGACACCAAGAAAAGCTAGCGCAAGCAAATTAATAAATGCAGCAGTTTTGTTAACTAAAACAAAATGCAGACACCAAGAAAAGCAGTCTCAAGCAAATTAATAAATGCAGCAGTTTTAACTAAAACAAAATGCAGACACCAAGAAAAGCAATCTCATCAAATTAATAAGACCAGCAGTTTTGTTGACAATCACTGATAACAGATTAAGTGCCAAAAAATATACTGATATGCTTTCTGTATCCAGATGTCAGTTGAATCAGTCACAGCTAAGCCACAGAGAGCAGCTAACTTACTGATACTGTCTCACAGAATTGTAACTCCTTATACAGTAGTATAAAGGAAAACTTAAGAGCCTCAGGGAATTAGATAGCACAAAAAGCTGTGCCTCACACCTTGGAAGGCTGGCTTCAAAAGAAGGCAGACAACCCCCACTATGAAACCAGCTGAACAGGATCTAGAAAGTGACCAGAAATATCAAGCAAATAAATAACCACACTACAGTTTTGTTAACTATCAGTAAAAAAAAAACAAAATGCAGACACCAAGAAAAGCAATCTCAAGCAAATTAATAAATGCAACAGTTTTAACTAAAACAAAATGTAGACACCAATAAAAGCAATCTCAAGCAAATTAATAAATGCAGCAGTTTTAACTAAAACAAAATGCAGACACCAAGAAAAGCAATCTCAAGCAAACTAATAAATGCAGCAGTTTGTTAACTAAAACAAAATGCAGACACCAAGAAAAGCAATCTCAAGCAAATTCATAAATGCAGCAGTTTTCTTACTAAAACAAAATGCAGACACCAAGAAAAGCAATCTCAAGCAAATTAATAAATGCAACAGTTTTAACTAAAACAAAATGTAGACACCAATAAAAGCAATCTCAAGCAAATTAATAAATGCAGCAGTTTTAACTAAAACAAAATGCAGACACCAAGAAAAGCAATCTCAAGCAAACTAATAAATGCAGCAGTTTGTTAACTAAAACAAAATGCAGACACCAAGAAAAGCAATCTCAAGCAAATTCATAAATGCAGCAGTTTTCTTACTAAAACAAAATGCAGACACCAAGAACAGCAATCTCAAGCAAATTAATACATGCAACAGTTTTAACTAAAACAAAATGTAGACACCAATAAAAGCAATCTCAAGCAAATTAATAAATGCAGCAGTTTTAACTAAAACAAAATGCAGACACCAAGAAAAGCAATCTCAAGCAAACTAATAAATGCAGCAGTTTGTTAACTAAAACAAAATGCAGACACCAAGAAAAGCAATCTCAAGCAAATTAATAAACGCAGCAGTTTTGTTGACTATCACTGATAACATATTAACTGCCAAAAATATACTTATAGGCATTCTGTACCCAGATGTCTATTGAATCAGTCACTGCTTGGCCACAAAGAGCAGCTAAGATACCAATACTGTCTCATAGAGTTGTAACTCCTTATACAGTAGTATAAAGTAAAACTTAAGAGCCAGCACCAGGACATATCCACAGTAACAGGCAACTCTCATCATTATACACACCACAGCAACACACACTGCAGCACTGCAGTACATATCACAGCATCAGGACACATCCACAGTAACAGACAGCTCTCATTATACACTCCACAGCAACCCACACTGCAGCATCACACTATATATCACAGGACCATGACACAGCAACAAACACTGCAACACCACAATACATATCACAGCACCATGACACATCAACATTAACAGGCAGTTGTCATGATTTTACATGCCACAGCAACCCACACTGCAGCAGCACAGTACATATCACAGCACCACAATACATCCACAGTAACAGAAAGTAGGACTCCACAATACATAAGACAGTAACACACAGCGCCATGATATGTACTACAGCAACACACACAGGAACCCACACTGCAGCATGAAAGTACATATCACAGCACCATGACACATCCCACATTAACATCCAGCTCTCATAACTATACATGCCACAGCAGCACCACAGTACATTTCACAGCAACATGACACATCCACAGTAGCAGGCAGCTCTCATCATTATACACACCACAGCAACCCACACTGCAGCGCTGCAGTAGATCTCACGGCACCATAACACATCCACAGTAACAGGCAGTTCTCATGATTTTACATGCCACAGCAACACACACTACAGCACCACAGTACATCTCAAATCACCATGACACATCCACAGTAACAGGCAGCTCTCATCATTATACACACCACTGCAGCACAACAGTGCATCTCACAGCATCATGACATATCCATAGTAACAGGCAGCTCTTATGATTTTACATGCCATAGCAACCCACACTACAGCACCACAGTACATCTCACAGCACCATGACACATCCACAGTAACAGGTAGCTCTCATCATTATACACACCACAGAAACCCACACTGCAGCACATATCACAGTACCATGACACATCCACAGTAACAGCCAGTTCTCATCATTATACACACCACAGCAACCCACACTGCAGTACCATAGTACACCTCACTGCACCATGACACATCCACAGTGACAGGCAGCTCTCATCATTATACACATCACAACAATGCACACTGCAGCACCATAGTACATCTCACAGCACCATAATACATCCACAGTAACAGAAAGTACTACTCCACAATGCATAACATAGTAACACACAGCGTCATGATATGTACTACAGCAACAGACACAGGAACTCACACTGCAGCATGACAGTGCATATCGCAGCACCATGACACATCTCACATTAACAGCCAGCTCTCATCATTATAGATGCCACAGCAACCCACACTGCAGCACCTTAGTACATATCACAGTACCATGACACATCCTCAGTAACAAGCATCTCTCATCATGATACACACCACAGCAATGCACACTGCATCACCATAGTACATCTCACTGCACCATGACACATTCACAGTAACAGGCAGCTCTCATCATTATACATACAACAGCAACACACACTGCAGCAACACAGTACATATCACAGTGCCATGACACACCAAACCACACTGCAGAACCACAGTACATAACCCAGCACCATGACACACCAACTGACACTGCAGCGCAGCAGTACATCTCACAACATGATGACACATCCACAGTAACAGGCAGCGCTCATCATTATACACACCACAGCAACCCACACTGCAGCACCACAGTGCATCTCACAGCATCATGACATACCCACAGTAACTGGCAGCTCTCATGATTTTACATACCACAGCAACCCATACTGCAGCACGTGCAATGCCATTTCTCAACTCCATTACACCTTCAAAATAAGTGATGATCTCATCTGCCTGTATTCTCTTTGTATAAGTCTAGCTTTTAAACTGGATAGCTCCTGTAAAAATCTATTATAATTGGGATTCATCCTAGATGCTCGTATTGCCTGTCCCCTTACCAAGTTCTTATAAACATAATTAGGGTGCATACTCTCTCGATGTAACAGGGAGTTCCTATAACATGTTTTTCTATAAACTCCAGTATTAAGCATCCCATTCTGTAGTCTATCAACAAAAACATCCAGAAAAGTAATACAACTAATTGAACTTTCCAAAGATAAGTTCAAAAACAGAGTTAAACTGTTAATCTCTTTATGGAAATCATCCAAATCTTTGTCTGTGCCAGTCCACAAAAGAAAAAAGATCATCTACAAAACGGACATAAAAAACAACATGTTCTTTGAAACTGTCTAAAACAAACAACTTGTTACATGCCCAGTTCAACATTATGACGTTGGCATAGCTATTGGCACAAGAAGTGTGATTCAAGGCCTCCCCAAGGTACATAAAAATCCCCGAGATCCACCAGTGAGACCGACTGTGGCAGGGAGAGGTTGGGCTACTGAGCCCCTGTCTATCTACTTAGAAAAACAACTAGGCCCCTGTCTATCTACTTAGAAAAACATCTAAGACCCTTGGTGGATGAGTCTACACACATACTTAGAGATACGAAACATTTCTTACTAGCCCGGTACACCAAAGTTGCAGACCTTCCGGTCGATATGTATTATAAAATGGTGACTTTGGATGTCCAGTCCCTTTTTACAATGATACCTAATTCTAAAGGTGTTGAGAGTGTTATGAGATGTCTACAGAATTATGAAGCTTATAGTTCATCCATGAAGGACTTACTTGGTGCTCTGTTGGAAATAGTCTTGAAAAATAACATCTTTCTTTTTAATGGGGTAGCCTATATTCAGAAGGATGGCGTGGCTATGGGCACTTCTTGTGCCCATAGCTACGCCAACCTTGTAATGTTGGACTGAGAACGTAACAAGTTGTTTGTTTTAGACAGTTTCAAAGAACATGTTGTTGTCCTTGCAATAACTGTAATTTTTGTAGTTTTTTTGGATACGAGTTCCCAGTTTATTCATCCAATTACATCTTATTGCTTTAAATTTCAAATTAGTGCTGATTGTAACACTTCACATGTCATTTATTTAGCCAAGTGTACTACCTGCCAAACATTTTATGCAGGCAAGACGGATAGAGGCCTACGAGATAGGGTTAGGGAACACCTCTATCATATACGCATACAATCCCCACGTAGTGCACTTTTCAAACATATTATAGATAGTGACAATACACATTCCTTTGTATTTTTAGTTTTACAAATTAATCAGACAGGTATTAGGGGAGGGGACATATGTAATTATACTGACAGATTGGAATTACAATGGATCATCAGACTTGGAGCAGACCGTAGACCAGGTCTGAATGATAAAATTCCTTTGAAACCTGTTCTTAAGAATAGGAGATTTACTGTGAGATAAATTTTAATGTTTTATTTTTAGCTAGTATTTTTACATTTGTTTACATTCATAGAATTAGATGTGTGTTTATATATATTATTCATGCATATTGTAATGTTTTTTACTATGAATAGGAAGTGATCAGTCCTATTTCCTTATATAATATCACCTGATTTCATTGAATTATTGTTTTTTATGGTTTGAAGAAGCCCTAACAGGGTGAAAGCACTTACCAATAAACAGCTCGGATTTTACTTGAACCTGGTTTGGATTTATTGTTTGAATAAGCTATAGTGGCTGCTGAATTTATGCTGACTTGTCTTGCCAGCCTTGGTTTGCTCCTGTGCTTCATTTCTGGATTTATTACTTATTTTATAAGTAACAGGAGCATTTGGACTGTGGTAACATTCATTTTATAGTATACTGATCAAACAATTTCTAATTACAGACTCAGCCCAGATTACATCATAATGTACAAAACAATGCTCAGTATACAAACAACAATGGTTTATATATATATATATATATATATATATATATATATATATATATATATATATATGAGAAAACATAGAAAATCTGACAAACTATATATAATATATATACAAAACTGCACACACAAACATACACACGTGTGTGTGTGTGTGTCTATATATATATATATATATATATATATATATATATATATATATATATATATATATATGTGTCTACTTTCAAAGTCCGAATGCTACTTCGCCGACACAAAAATCACCGATGCCAGATAACCGACAACACACAAAACCGACAACGCAAAACACCGAACACCATAACACCGACACACCGAACGTAAACAACACACCACACTACATAACATACCCACTAGCCCTAACCCAAACCCTAACCCTAAGGTCCGACACTATCGCACACTCACCCTACCTGCACCCTAACCCTAACTCACTTAACCCACCCCTAACCCCAAGGTCCGACACTATCGCACACTTCACCTACCTGCACCCTAACTCTAACTCACTTAACCCACCCCTAGCCCAAGGTCCGACACTATCACACACTTCACCTACCTGCACCCTAACCCTAACTCACTTAACTCACCCCTAGCCCAAGGTCTGACACTATTGCACACTTCACCTACCTGCACCCTAACCCTAACTCACGTAACCCGTCCCTAAACTACAGTCCCTCACTATCACACACTTACCTTACACGAACCCTAACTCCGACACTTACACACACTCACCTTTCCCACAGCCTAACCCAAAATCCCACAATATCGCACACTTACCTCACCGCTCCTAACGCCGTCACTGTCGCACACTTACCGAGTTGCGATCGCACATTACCCTTGTCGGTCTTTCCGCTGTCGGCAAATCACCCTGTCAGTAAATTTACCTGTCGGTCGTTTGGTCTTCGTTTTCTGCGTGTCGGGGAATCGTCGGTTCGGTCTTTAGAAGTAGACCCATATACACACACACACACACACACTATATATATATATATATATATATATATATATATATATATATATATATATATATATATATATATATATATATATATATATATATATATATATATATATAGTTATCGTGTATAGAGCAGTCACGGTGCTTCAGCCAGTGCAGAATTTTCTAGAATTTTACCAAAGGTAGGTAGGATGGAGATGGGACAGAAGGGACTGCAAGAAGAGGGCTTGACTTGTTTAGGTACTGGTCTGAAAAAAGATGATTTAAATATTCGGCGCCGTATTAATGAGAAGTCAAAGGCATAAATGTGACTAAAGATGGTGATGAAACATCTGCAGCGGTACAAGAAAGTACAGTCATGTACACGTACCATAAATGTAGATGTACGAATGTATTCACTGCTGCAGTCATCACACTTGGGTTATCTGCCTGCAGGTAGCCCTCAGTTGACCCGAATACCAGAGACTTAGTATTTCTGCGTCGGTTGCTGTCGCTCCATGACTGACGTCAGGTCATCAGTGGTATAAAAACAGGCAGCTGACGCCATTACATCAGTTTTTCTTGTCCCAAATGTCAGGAGCCCCCCCAAACAGGGAGCTATGTTATGGTGGGGGGAAAAATCACCAGTAAAAAGTAAATACCAATACCAACACCCCAGTAAGGGGTGAGTAAAAGACAAACAGAGGAGAGAAAGATAGAGAAAGACGAAGGGGCTGGAGGGAGGGAAACCAGGGCTGCAACAGTGAATACACTTGAAAATCTGCATTTATGGTAAGTGTACACAACTGTACTATGTTTTTCATGTTTCATTGTTGCAGTCATCACAATTGAGTAGATTCCCAGAGCTGGGGAAGGGTGGAGGTATTCAAGAAGAATTGGGGCTGGCTAATATGCCCTGCAGGACTACAGTTGCAAAATCCACCTTGGATTTGGAAAAGATAGGCAGGCGGTAATGCTTGGTGAAGGTGTGTACAGAACTCCAGGTAGCAGCTTCCAGGATGTCCCTGGTAGGGACTCCCCTGAGGAATGCTGTTGAGGTAGAAGTTGCTCTCGCGGAATGTGTTCTGACCACCTGAGGGGTTGGTTTCCCATGGTGGTTGTAGCAAAAATGGATGCAGTGTACTATCCATTTGGAAACTGTTTGCTTTGAAATGGCCTTGCCCTCAACCCCTGATGCAAAGCTGACTAGTAACTGGTCAGATCTCCTAAAGGGCTTAGTCCTATCAAGCTAGAATTTGAGCTGTCTGTGCATGTCCAAGGAGTGCAGGATCCTTTCCCCTTTATTTTGAGGATGAGGGAAGAAAGTTGGCAAATAGATAGATAGATTGGTTTAGAGCTACACTGGACACCACTTTAGGCATATAGGAAGGGTTAGTCTTGAGGAAAACTCTGTCAGCATGGAAAATAATGAAGGGCTCCACAGCCATAAGTGCTTGTAGCTCAGACGCTCTTCTAGCTGAAGTGATGGCCAGAAGCAAGGCTGTTTTCCAAGAGAGGAATTTTAACTCTGCTGACGCTGCAGGCTCAAAAGGAGGTAGTGTGAGCTTTTCCAATACAAAGTTAAGGTCCCAAGCAGGAGTGGGTGCTCTCCTTGGTGGCCTTAGGTTGTTACCCTCTCTCAGGAATTGTTTGATAAGAGGGTGAGAGGAAAAGAGGTGGCTCAGTGCTGTAGTGAGCCGAAATGGCAGAGGCATGGATCTTAATGGAGAAGGATAGGCCTCAGTGGAGTAGATCTGCTAAGTAATCCAGGTTCAGAGGCAGGGAGGGCAGAGTTGTGTCCTCCCCTTTGGAATGAACCCAGGAGCAGTACCTTTTCCACTTATCAGCATATGATTTCCTTGTACTGGGTCTTCTGGCTTCAAGGATGATGTCCAGCACCTGTTTGCTTAGGTTGGTTACCGGGGAAGAATTCAAGGAATAAGCCAGGCTGCAAGATTTAAGGTTTGCAGTTGCAGATGCCAGATCTGTCCCTCTTGTTGAGAGAGCAGGGTTGGGTTTTGGTGTAGGTGCCAGGGTGGCACTGGTGACAGGCTGTACAGGAATGGGTACCAGTGCTGCCGTGGCCAGTCCAGGGCAATCAGAATTGTCCTTGGTCTGTCCTGTCTGATCTTAAGCAATACTCTTGAGAGAAGGGGCAGAGGGTAAAAGGCACAGATTGAGATGTTTACCCACTGGAAGGATAGGGCATTCACTTTCCAGGCCCTGCTGTGGGGTGTCTTGGTGCAGACTTTTCTGAGCTGGTGATTGAAGAGAGAGGCAAAGAGATCCACCTCTGGGGTCCCCCATTTCTGAATTAGAAGGCTGAATGTGCTGGGTTCTAATTGCCACTTATGTGGGTCTAGGAGATTTCTGCTTAAGTTGTCTGCCAGTGAGTTTTGTTTGCCTGGCAGGAATTGAGCTTGCAGATGGACCTGCGTGTTCAAGGCCATGTTCCACAGGGCCATGGCTGGCCTGCAGGGTGGGTAAGAATGGGTTCCTCCCTGCTTGCTGGTGTACCACATATCTGTGGTGTTGTCTGTTTTTATTAGCAGGTGTCTTGGAGAGAGTAGGGATCGGAAACCTGTTGGAGCATGCTGCACCGCTAGCATCTCTTTTTGGTAGATGTGCAGATGAATTTGACTTGAGCTCCAGTGTCCCTGAATGCACTTGCCATCCATGTGTGCCCCCTAGGCATAGTCTGATGCATCTGTGGTCAGGGTCTGGGCAGCATGGGGTTGAGTAAAAGGCAGTCCCCTGTAGTGGTTGCATGCATCTGCCCACCAAAGGAATTCTGTCCTTAGACAGGCTATGATAGGGATGACTGTTTCCAGGTCCTGAGAATGTTGGCACCAAAGACTTTTAAGCACTATTAAAGTTTCCTCATATGCAGTCTTGCATATGGAATTAGCAGTATACATGAGGCCATGAACTCTACAGCCTGCAGAATTTATCTTGCTGATAACTGGGTTCTTGTGGCCATTTGTTTGAAGTAGGCTGTCAGATAAACTTGTTTTTCTGAAGTGAGGAATGCCATCTGGGATGTGTCCAAGCTTGCTCCCAGGAATGCAATCTTTTGACTGGGTACCAGTTTTGATTTCTTTTCATTGACAGTGTACCCCAGGGAAGTGAGAAGGTTTTTCACAAATGTCAGGTGCTGCAACAGCAATTCTTGACTGTCCACCTGAATCAGGCAGTCGTCCAAGTATGGGTAAATTTGGATATTTCTCTGCCTGCAGTATGTAATGGCTAGAGCCAAACATTTTTTGTGAATACTCTGAGCGCAGTGGATAAGCCAAAGGGAAGTGCAGACAACTGATAGTGCATTAATCCGGCCCTGAAACAAAGATACTTCCTGCAAGACTCCCTTATAGGGATGTGTAGATAGGCTTCTTTTAAGTCTAGGGTGACTATCCAGGCATTTTTGGCTAGCGTGGGTAGGAGCTGTTGCAGGGTAAGCATTTTGAATTTTGGTACCACCGGGAAGGTGTTGACAATTGAAAGTTCCAGGATTGGGTGCCAAGAACCCTCTTTTCTGGGTACCAGGAAGAGTCTGAAATAGAATCCTTGACCTATCTGTTCCACAGGAACTGGCTGAATAGCTCTGATGGAGAGCAGGGATAGAACTTGGTTTTGAGCCTCTGCCCACTGGTTTGGAGGAAGGTCTTTGAACACTCTTAGGGTTGGCATTGAGTGGTTGTAAAATTTGTACCCCTGGGATACAATGTTGAGGACACATCTGTCTTGTGTGATGGACATCCAGTTCTTTGCATGAAGGGCAAGTTTTTCTCCTAGGGGCACAAGCAATTTGGCAGAGGTGGGGAGTGGAGTGGGGAAGTCATTGTGAGTTTTTTTCCATAGGGAGGAGGCTTACCACTCCCTGCTATGGGGGTGGGGGCACTCCATTGCTTAGATCTCTGCATACCCTGAGACAGTGATCTGGGTGGTCTGTTTCCCCTGGGTCTGGTTTGAGATGGCCTGGAGGGGCTGGAAAGGACCAGTGTTTGGAAGGGCAATGCCTACTGAATCTAGGGGGTTGCACTTGTAAGAATTCTTTAACAGTCTGCATAGACTTAGCTTTTTCTTCCATCTTTTTAAGAACCTCTGCTGCTTTGGTGCCAAACAAACTGTCCTTGTTCAAAGGAGCATCTAGTAACTTTGATTTGAAATAAACAAAGTAAAACCACTCAAATGCAGCAAATAGATGAAAGAAGCATGCAGAACAGACCACCAGCAAAATCCAAGTTTATTTAAGCGCTTCTCGTCAAGTTGCATACTTCATCAGAATCATTCTGATGAAGTCTGAAACTTGATGAAAAGCACTTAAACTAGGATTTTGCTGGTGGTCTGTTCTGCATGCTTCTTTCATCTATTTGCTATTTTTGAGTAACTTTGATTTGACATGGTCTAGCAAGGTCTGCTCCTTGAGCCAAGCATGTCTTCCCAGTACAGAACCAGTGACTGCTGCCCGGCAAGATGCCTCTAGGGCATCAAAGCCAAATTGCAAAGTATGCTTGCTGACTTGGCTTGCAGAGCGCATAACAAAAATCTGAGGGTAATACTACTCAATGCCAGAAGTCTAAACCTCAAAATGCATGCACTCAAGGCACTCCTCAGTATGGAGAAAATCGATATATGTGCAGTAACAGAAACCTGGTTTAAGGCTCCAGAGAGCACCCCAGCACTACCAGGCTACAACTCATGCCATACATTTTGGCCACAGAACCCGGACCGAAATACAAAAGGTGGGGGAGTATCCATATTCATCAAGGATACCCACACCTCCAGGTTAGTGGCACAGCATGATGCTTCAGAGATTATCCACGTGCAACTAACAACGGGCAAAACTGCAATTCAAATTGTAGCTTACTACAAATCACCCACCATGTCCCAGGACCCCCATTCTGCATTTCTGGAAACACTGGGTAACATAAAGGTCCTACCAAATACCCTAATATTGGGTGATTTCAACTACCCAAACATTAACTGGGAGAACTACTCAAGTACTAACTCCCTTGCCCAACATCTCCTAGAATTTATAAACTCAAACGCCCTGGAACAACTGGCCAACACTCCCACCAAAGGTGACAACATATTGGACCTGGTCATCACCAGCATGGGCGACCAGTGTTCAAACCCTCATTGGTTAGATCTAACCATAAATAAATCACTTTGGATATCCACATTCCGTTCCCACCCCCGGACAAGGAAACCACCTTGAAAAACCTTTCAAAAGCAAACTTCACATTACTTAAGACCGAGGTGGAAAGTTTCAAAGCCCCCATGCTAAATGATAACACTGTCCAAGCTGCAAAATCCTTTACTAATGCATTCTATGGGCACCTACAAGAATGCATGGATTGTGCTATCCCAAGCAAAACCAAGACTCACTCCTCCAAGAAAAGGAAACCAGTCTGGTGGACCCCTGCCATAAACAAGCTATACAATAGAAGGAGGAAACTAGTACAGAAAAGAGTAAAATCCCAAGAAGGGAAGACATCCCTGATCAGTATCAGCAAGAAACTATGATCCCTCATAAAATTGTCCAAGGAGAGCTTTGAAAGAAAACTTGCCAAGGACTCCAAAGATAACCATAAGGCATTATTTAGCTATGTCAAGAATCTAAGTGGCAATGCTCAGATCTGCTCGGAGTTAGTGCAGAATGGCACAAAATACACTGAACCAACCAATATTGCCAACATCCTGGCAGACAGGTTCAGTGCAAACTTCACCCCCTCTCCCCCCAAAAGGGCCCATAACCATACCAGAAGAATGTACAGCCCCTGAAATCACAGACACTCAGGTTAAAATAGCCCTCTCCAAAGCCAAAAACACAGCATCAGTGGGACTGGATGGTGTCCCAGGCTGTGTCCTACATGAGCTCAAAGACAAATTAACCCCTCACCTTAACACACAGTTCAATCTCAGTCTCTCCACAGGCTACATACCCATAGAGTGGTGCACAGCAACAGTTATTCCTCTCCACAAAGGTGGAGCCAAAACAGAACACAGCATCAGTGGGACTGGATGGTGTCCCAGGCTGTGTCCTACATGAGCTCAAAGACAAATTAACCCCTCACCTTAACACACAGTTCAATCTCAGTCTTTCCACAGGCTACATACCCATAGAGTGGTGCACAGCAACAGTTATTCCTCTCCACAAAGGTGGAGCCAAAACAGACCCTGGGAACTATTGCCTTATAAGCCTGACTAGCTTGGTCTGCAAGGCTATGGAGCGCATCATCATGGACCTCATTAACAGAGACACTGGGAACCTCCAAACACTGGACCCTACCCAGTTCGGCTTTGTTAAGGGCAGATCATGCCTCCTAAACCTGGTGGACTTTTTGAGACCGTTACCAAGACTATAGACGAGGGAAAGGTGGTACACACAGCCTACCTAGACTTCGCAAAGGCCTTTGACACCATTCCCCATTCTGGCATTAGAGACAAGCTCACCAGCCTGAACATAAACCCCTATGTCACAAGATGAGTTGCCAATTGGCTCACAGACAGAACCCAGTTCTGAGAGTTGCGGGGGCTAGGTCTGACTCTAAACCGGTTACAAGTGGCAGTCCCCAGGGCTCAGTCCTAGGACCCCTCCTGTTCGGCATATACTTCTCAGAGGTACAGACAAGCACAGGAGGACTATGGCTGACCAATATCACAGACAATGCAAACTTGGAGCTATAATTCACTCACTGGCTGACACAGGCATCCTCCAAAAGGGTCTCACTGAGACGGATACCTGGTGTCAAAATCATGGCCTCAAGCTAAATGCCAAAAAGTGCATAGTTATTCCCTTTGGAAATAACAAAGTACCCACAAGCTACCACATAGGTGGTAGTCCCCTAAATACGGAAAATGTAATAAGGGATCTGGGGACCCAAGTAGATAGTAATCTCTCCTTTGATAATCACATTGTCAAAGTGGTAAGAAAATCCTTCTGTGTGGCCCACCTAATTACAAAAGGGTTTGCATCCAGATCAAATGAGATCATTGTGCCTCTCTACTCATCACTCATCAGACCCATCATAGAGTACAATGCCCCATTTGGAATGTACCTTACAAGACACCTGCAACAGCTGGAAAGACCACAGAAGTACCTCACCAAGAGGATCACTGGCCTCAAACAGATGCCCTATGCAACTCGACTGAAGAAACTCCAGCTGTACTCGGTTGCATACCGCCTGCTCAGAGGTGATTTCTGCTTGACATATAAGGCCATGTCCAACCCAGAATTGATGGACATGCTCCAGCTAAAGAAAACCTTATCCCCTCGAGCCACATGCTCTAGGGATCTAAACCTCACCACAACAATAAATAAGATGTGCTGGAGGGATAGATTCCTGCCCGAGAGACTTCACATGCTTTGGAACAAGATTCCAACCTACATTAGGCAGAGCTCCTCGCTAGCAATTTTCAAGAGAAACCTTGATGAGTGGATGGGAAACAGAAAGTTTACCCCAGGGATCACTTCAGTGGCTCTGCTGGACAGAGGCACAGGGAACTAATCCAAGGGGGTGGCGAAAGCCAACACATTCTGGCTAGGCTTATAAATGCTTTCAGGCAGATAGGCTAGTACCTACCTATGAACCTATGAACCTATACGCTCCTGCAATTCCTTATTTTCTGCACAGTCTGTAAAGGTTGTCATTTTTTTGTTTAATAAGTTCCATAATATGTTGCTGGTACTTCAGCAAATAGCAAGAGTAGCAGAGGTATATACCTTCTTACCCCATCTGTCCAAAGCTCTGGAATCCCTGTCCAAAGGGGTGAGATTCTTGGCTGTAGTTGCCTTGATACCTTTAGGCCCCTGGGAAATTATCTCTTGGTCAACAGTAGGATTTTTGAAAAGAAATTTGTGAGTGTCAGGTACTCTGTAGTACCTGTCTGGTTTCCTAGTGGCAGGAGGTAAAGTGTCAGGAGTAAGAATGGACTCCATGAAAACATCATCAACAACCTCCAGGACGGGGGTACAGCTAAAGGCATGTGCTGTGCCAAATCTAGGAATTCTGAGTCTTTGTTTGGACTGGGGATAGTCTTGGCATTCCTGGTGGAAATGCTCTCTTACGGTATGTAAGGTTTCACCAAAAGAAAAATCTTCTGGAGGGGAGGCAGAGGGAATGGATTCCTCTGCATCTGAATCCTCATAAGCAGATAAGGGCATGTCTTCATAATCAGATACCTCAGAGTCATCGGACTCCTGGTCTGTTGAAGCTGCAGGGGACTGGTCTCTTTTCCTCTTAGCAGGGGAAGGCTGAATTCCCCTAATCAGCGTAATAAGGTCTTCAGCCATTCTAAGCATTTGTCTTTGAGGCATAGGAGGATGTGTATGCACTTTGGTCGTCAGTTTTCTATGCGTAGCATGTACTCTAGGCCTAAGAAACTCGGTAGTTTTAGTAAAAAAAGAAGTCGTCGGTTTGAGTTGAACATTGGTAGTGTGAAGACCTGCCTCAAAAGCCAGTGCCTGCACAGCGGCTCAGGACCCATCCAAGGTAGAGACATCCGCAAGTTCCATAGTTGAAGAAGAGTCTCGAGACATACCAGACTCCAAATGGGTCGCAGTAGATGCCTGCAAATCCATAGAAGCAGGCATCGGGGGCTATGAAAGTGCCTCACTGAGTACCGATGAACTGGCAGAAGTGTCGTTAGCAGCTTTGGACCTATGCAGTCTGTCTCTGTCTTTATCCTTACATTTTTTTCAGAATATCAGTAGTTGGATGGCTTACCGAAGCCATTTCTGAATACAGAGATTGAGAGTGAAAGAATTTAGCAACAATGAGAGCCTGATGATGAATGGCGTGGGTGTTGAACAAAGCGCAAAGCCAACAGTGAGGTATGTTGTGGTCTGGGCCTAAACAGGTGACACAGTAAGAATGAAAATCTCTGTGTGGTATTTGCTTTCCACTGGCAAGACAATTGTTAACTTTTTCTGACATCGGTTAAAGCAAAAAAAAAAAAGAATCGCCAATGGGGTACTTAGCTAAGTAAGTAAGATTCTGCTTCAGGCTCCTCGGCAAGAAAGACTAATGTAATGGCGTCGGCTGCCTGTTTTTATACCCCTGACAACCTGATGTCAGTCCTGAAGTGTTAGCAACTGATGCAGAAATACTAAGTCTATTGTATTCAGGCCAACTGAGGGCTACCTGCAGGCAGATAACCCAAGTGTGATGACTGCAACAGTGAAAGATGAAGAACATCCAGGGGCAGACATTGCCATACAGAGGTATGTACGAAACATAGCAGAGTGATATAGCTTTTAGACATTCTGTGTACCTCAGGAAACTCATACCTGAGATCTTCTTGGTGAGAAAGTGTTATTTTTTACAGTAGGGTAATATGTCTGGATAGATACATACCAAAAGAGCATTATATACTACTAAGAGTTTAGCAAGGAAGGCGTAGAGAAAGACAATAACTTCCTTGGACCTGAAAATATGCCTTTCATTACTAACTGCACCAGGTAGGAGGATTTCCTAATGACAACTGATATATTGTGGACAAAGGAGAGTTCTTTATCCATGAATGTACCCAGAGCTCTTATGGCAGTATCTGTTTTAAAAGTGTTATCATTTATTAGGTTGTTGCAGGGGTGTTCTTGCTTCCCAAAAAGAACAATATTGCATATCCTTTCACTCAGTTAAGACCACAGTCCTGATATTAGCAGTTTGTGTGAGTTAGGCACTTCTGCAGTATGTGAATGTCAGCTGGTGAGTTAATGGCTGCTCCATGTTTGCAGTCGAGAGCAAACCTAGTCAGCCAGTGGCCCTTGGCATCAGCTTGGATAACAGCAAAGCATATACTGAAGAAAAGTGCCCCCAAAACAGAGCCTTGTGGGTTGCTGTGGTGTCCCTTCTCTGGGCCAGTAATCAAGGAGCCTGAATCCTCACCACTGACACTGGAAAGGGACATCCACTTGGAACAAAAAATAGATACACCCAGTATTTCCACATGCAACTCTCTGCATCAAGCACAATTCCCCTTACGACCACACAGGGAACACACTCAGTCCCTGGTTTCTCTCTCTCTCCAGGTCCCCAGTAAGACTCCCCACTGGCACAGCTGTAGAGCTGAGTCCTCAGCCGAGTGTCCAAGCCAAGTCCTCTACCACTCTCTCTGTGAAACCAGTGCTCTGTGTCCCTGCTCCAAGCAGCTAACACACACACACACACACACACACACACACACACACACACACACACACCTGGAAAGGTTGGGACAGATTTACTAGCTATGCCCCCTTCTGCCCAAACTATAAGGTAGTTACTGCCACCAGACACTTCAAAGCCAGCTACTCTAAGGCTCTTACAAGGGTACCCAATTATACTGAGTGAAATTAATATTAACATAAATGATAATGTTTGACCAATGCAGTAAGCTTTCAGGAGTAGTCAGAGTCACCAAATAGATATAAGTACTCTCAAAGGTTAAAATACTCTCTAAAGGACCAGCCATAATGAAAAGTTTAAATATATTTAATAATTAATAATAAAAGAACATGAACATGCAGAATATCTATTTACAATAAACACCAGAGTTTCAATCACAGGAAATATTAATATAACACAAATGAAAAGATTCATACAGATACAGAAAAACAGCACTTAACTAATCTCACTATATTTTCCTTACTGATCTCAAGAATTAATATTCCCTGGTCACTTACTAGAGCAAGGCAAGATGAAGTAAGTAAAGCATCCTTCTCTGTCAGATTTTAAAAACAGAGTGCTGTGAGACTTCAGTCTCATCTAGTATTAAAAACATCACTTCAGTAATGGATTACAGAATGACATCATATACATCTGGTCATCTGGTTTCTGATTCCCATGTTACCCGCTTTCTTAGCAAATTACCCAGAATCTCACACATATGTGTCACTAATACACATACATAGATCTTTGCTAAGATCTGTTGCAGTTTCTGGAAGTCATAAAACAATAAAACACTTCCACTCTTCCTACAGGAGCTAATAAACCATTCTCTAGCACAGACATTTCATCTCTGGTTGCAGTCAGAATTGTAAAATACAGTCTTTAAAGCCTAAATTAAGTAATTCAATTTCTTACTATTTTTCAAAGTTAGCTGGACTGAGATTAACCCTTTCTCTTACAGTATCCTCTGTTAAAACATATACATTTAATCAGTTACAATACAGTCAGGCCCCGCTGTTGGTACATTTTTAACATAAGCAACTTTACAAATACATTTTCAGCACAAGCATGTACAAATCAGTTTGATATACAAATGACTTACAATTCTTTATAAAATTCCAGCTAGCTGTGTTGGCATATGTTACACATCCACTGCCCTACTTCTCCTGGCATAGCTGGCAATACATCATATCATCACAGATGCCACTAGTAACGTATCTTTTTTGAGGAGTGTGTGTCACCAGCTCTGACTGTATCGGTCATATCTGAGAGCCATGTTGCTATCCAATGAGTTATATAAGGGTTAACATTTAACTAGCTCAGACTCTCAATAATGGAGGAGTGTGGAATAATGCCAAAGGTCGTAGATAAATCCAAGTGGACAGTGTGTACAGACTTGCCACTATCTGGTGCTTAACTGACTTTATTAAAGAAACTCTCCAGATTAATAGGTAGGACCTGCTGTTCACAAAGCCATACTGGAGGGCTTGTAAGCTGTCAATATCACATTGTTTACATGTTCCATAATGATATACTATATTACTTACAAATGATTCTGGAAAGGCTATCTGGTCCATAGTTCTCCGGGTAAGTGGTAGAGCCACACTGGCAGAAGGGTACTACAGTAATGGTCTTCCAGACATTAGGCACATACCTAAATAAGAGACTAGGTCTGAAATGGAATTAAAATGGAACCAGCAAGCCAGTGTTTTACACTAGCATGACCCAAGAAGTTAGTATTTTTGTTTTTTGAAAGGGCTTCTAAAACTCATTCTGGAGTAATCTGTTGGTATGGAAGAAATGTGATGAAGTGAAGAACAGAAAGCAGACAGGGAGAGAGGATGAATCTAAATGTACCCGCTAATTCAGTTGGCTATGTTTTCCCGGTCGGAGTGGGTGGAACCATTGGTGATTGGCTCAGTGCAATGATGAGCATTGTTCCTAAGATTCCTGATCTAATTAGAAATGGCATTCCAATTATCTTTGGATGACGTGACAATATTTAATTTACACTTCACTTTGCAGGCATTGATATTATGCCCAAGCTCTTTGCTTACCTTTTGGAGGTCACTTCTAGCCATGTTGCATCACAATGCAAATATAATACACACCACCAGCAATATGCACAGCATGGTGTTCTGATACTTACCAGCAGCAAGGCACAGCAGAGCGCTGTGATACATGCCACACTAACTTGTTGCGCCGCACAGTACCCTTACTTACTCTGCCAACTTTAACCATAACGCAAAGGTTAACTTGGTTTCTAACGTTAACAACAGACAAACTGTACTCCTACAGCTACACTTAACCTACCCCAAATATCTGCATCGAAACCTAAGCACGCTTCTCATTCTTGTGCATGCTCACACACAAAACCTTGAAATTCAGCATTTCTCCTGCTACACTGACATTTTAGCATGCCCACAATTTATGAATGAGATGTTCAGGATCTCAGATTCTGAAGTCCCATATTCAAACCTCAGTTTTCGGATAGGAATCCTACATACTTATAAATACATCCTGGTGATGGACTATATTAGTAAACAGGTCAGAGGGGGCAGATCAACAAAGTTGCTTTATGCAGATGATATGACATTATTATGCATTTATTTTCTATGTTCAGTATCACTACAGTGCTGCCTTTCACCTTTTTCTGTTGAATGCCATTGTTAAGTACTTCCAGTAAAACAAATTAATAAGTAAAAAGTCATAAAATACGTGCTCATCTGGGTGGTATACAAGTAAACAGGTAGTTATAACACTGCAAATCATCTGCCTTTGAGAAATGTGAACTAGTTTTCCTTATTTTAGGTTTGATCAGACCACATAAACTAATTTTATCATTTTTAATGTTTCTTTAAGATACATGAGACTTCAGACTTCACTATGATGACTTACTGCCATCTACTGGAAATAAAGTTTTATGTGGTGCAGGTGAAAATTCAACAGAGGTGCTGTTTTAACTTGTGCAGATACATAGTGCAACGTACTGTTAAGGGATGCTGAGAGACTAGGTCTAATTATCAGCTCTTTAACAAAGAGATTTTCCTTCTGTGTAAAGGTCATCATCTATCAATGTATTGTAAACTGCCATAAAGTAACCTCTGCAGCCAACATTCTGAAAATGTAAACATTTGCGGCATAAAACAACAAACCCACTTTAATACAAATACACAAGTGAAGCACAGTCCTATAATGCCACTACACAGGGCACATAACATACTTACAGTTCAGAAGCTGTACAAGTCAGAAACCTTTTAAATGAATTCATATGTGAGTTTTATGAAGCAAATGGTCTGGGGCAGGTTTGCCATAATGGTTAAGGTCTTTACTTCACCAATACAATGGGCAGAGTTTGATTCTGATCTACGGTTATTGGCTAGGCTTATAATAGTAGCCTCATATTTACCTATGAACTATTAGAATCATGTCAACACTCTGTAACATTACACGTAGAAAGCTGCAGCTGCCATAATTTACACAGCGCAGTTGCAGCAATGAACACATTTAAATGAAATGAGGGAGTAAAGACATTCAGACCAGTGGCTTATACAAAGCCTGTAACCCTATGTGCACATCACAACATAGGGTCTGCAAAAGTACACCATACCTTTGTCCTTAACTTTTGTAATATACGCCCTTGCAAACAGCAACAGTCACTGCTAACCACAGAACATTTAAAAAAAGGAGGGGGTTCACAAGGATTTATGTTCTGCAGTTTTTATCATTCTTAAATTGTTCAAATATCATTCTACTGTGCAATGCATACAAACATATGCTCCCATACACAACATTATTTTAAAAGGAGATACAATTTTACTGTTAATCACTCACTAAATCACAAAACTGCTGAAAAGCCATGAGATAGGGCTTCATGATAATCTCTCCATTCTAAAGTATAACAGCTGGTATGTCTACTGCCAGAAGTGCGTGTGTTACTCAGCTTATTCTATACATAATAAACACATGAGTAGCATGCTATTTTACTGGAAAGGTATTTGTCCAGCCTCATAACTGCAGGGTCTGTGGTTCATGTCTGATCTCTGCTGGAGTTTTGCATATTCTCCATTCATCTACGTGCATTTTTTCCAAGCACACCGGCTTCCTCTCAACTGATAAAAACACACTGATTGACTACACTACAGTTTCCATATAGGTTTTTTACCTTTGCCCTTGTGACCCAGAAAGTGGCTAAAAAGGGTATGAAAAGGAACAGTTCCCTTATCTGGTTAACAAAAAATAACAAAATTAACATTCAAAGCCTTAAAAAGAGATAACACCATACCAAGGTCATACACTTATGGAAATGCAAATAAATAAATGTATTAATAATAACAAGCAAATAATAGATCAGAGAACAACACTGTCACTCCAACAAGAACATTTGTAATTAAGTAACAAACAGTAATGGCACTATCTAATATAATAATATTAATAACTCTACACAGCAAAACATTACTACCAATAAACAAAAGTTCTGTGTAACATACAGAGGGTTATGATCAGGTTTCTGATCATAGCCATGTTATTATGTGTTCAAGACAAGGATGCCAGGAAACTCACCTCGACAGCAAAGCTCGAGAGGTGAATCCTGGCATCCATATCGAGAACATATAATAACAGGATATGATCATAACTCTCTGTACTGCATGGAGTCTTATCTACTCCATGTTCTATCAGTTACAAAGGAAAACAATTTGATGGTACTACTGGCTTTGAAAACCAGTAAAGCACTTAGCAAGTACCGTTGCATAGACAGCAAGTGAGGAAAAAAAAAATCAGGGACAGTTTTCATGTACTGTCCTTATTTAAATAATTACTTACAGACTAAAGTCTGTAAACTTCAGTTGGCATAAGAAGAAAGATATTCAGGGACGGAAAGAGCATGCCTTCTGTTATACTTGACTGTAACAGCACTTGGAAGGGTGTGTAACATTTGTCATGCACCTTTGATAGAGCTGTTATGGTCAGGTCCCACACTATAGTAACGAGTAACAGGTTTATCTTTTTTTCCGATTTTGGAGCGTAATCACAGTGCCCCATGCACTACAACAGTATTAGTAACAAGCAACAAATTAGGTACAGTCTAATCTGTCATATTTTCAGATGTTCATGTATTTGAATTTTTCTTTTTTTTTTTAACAACTTTATCACCTTGCCAATTTGTAATATGAACTCAAATTAATAACAATGAAAAATATCAATATAACACTTTCCATTATTATATACACGCATTATAAAATTTCTCTGTGGTTTATAAAATTTTAACAAAGAAACCAAACAGCCTTTAAAGCAATGTTTTTTGTTCTACTGATAAAAGGTTTTCTTGTTTTTTGTGGAATTTTTGTTCCAAAATGTAGTACCACTGGAACATAACAGTACACCTATCACACTACCATTCTGAATCTTGCACAATTCCTCATGACAGTGAGAAAAGCTGCGGAACTGTTAAATGTCTGTTCAGCTCTGGCAAAGCCATTTGTATAACGATAAGGTTTGTGTGTGACATTTAATTCCACTGCATAAGAATGTTTCAGCTGTGTGTGGACTTGTCCGCCCTCTGGTGGTTGAATGGGGTGTAATGTTACAGTGTAAAACTGTCATGCTGATGTCTGCTTCATACCTATCATCTGTCCATATTTTCACACATTCAGATTTTGCCACATATTTCTTGTCTGTTCCTCACAAAAATCTTTGGAAGTCACTAAATAATGACAGTCATTTGAGTTTCAGACTTAATATCCTTCAGAAAATACATAATAATGCAAAACCTGTTGTTCTAGCAAATTTCTAATTTTATAGGAGCAATATTTAAAACCTGTCCCTAGTGTTGGTCCTTTTTCCCACATTATTTCTGGCTTTGTCCAGATTTCTGGTACTGCCAGGTTGAGAGGCATGCTGCTTATTCATATTCTGAAAGATAGTGAATGTGAGATTTGTGCAAAGAGGAAAAGCACCCAACACTAGTGGAACCTCTGGTTTAACTGGACAAGACAATATGCACAAGTGCCTCTTTGCAGGGTGATGTTGAGTTGATGACCTGTTTAAATGACTTGACATCATATCGTAGGCAAACAGAGACTGGGGCAGTCAAACCAAGATCTACAGGATGAAACCTCAAAGTCTCAACTTTTTGTGCTACATAGCTAGATCACAGTAAATGCAGGGCACTGGGGTTCCACAGGTAACAGTCTATAACCCATTGTGATAATGGATGTTTATAGCATAGGTAGTCAGTCATACAAGAAACCTGCTTCTCCACTGGGAGTCACGCTGAAAGGCAGACGCTCCACAGGAGTTAGGAGCACTGTAAAACAGAAGGCAATGCTGTGAACCTGCCAGTTACACAGGAGATTAAGGCTATGAGCAGTTAACTCTGCTCATAGCCTCAACTTAAAAAGGGCTCATGCCCAGTTAACAAATGTCAAAATAAATAAGCTGCTTCATGTAGTCCGTGGTTTGATTGCCACAGTCTCCACTCGCCTACTATGTGACTGCACAAGTCATCAGACAAAGCTTTGCACACCTAGTAGCTACCTAAGAACCAATATGTAATCTGTCCTTAACTGCAACTGTAGCACAAGACACAAGATGCAGAAATACATCTTCTGTCCAGCTACACTAAAAAAAAAAAAAAAAAATCTGAAGGTTGTTCTGTACACACTGCCTCTTGAATATGTGCCATATGACAGAAGTGATTTGTTTGCTTTAGCAAATAAAATGTGAACAGCATAGCACATCCGAGGAGAAAACACTGGACATTCTGTAGCATTTCACCCCGGGCCGCCACTAAAAACTGGCTTAAGTAATATAAACAGTACAGAGTATGATAGAAGGTGCACAAGTGATAGACACCATCCATGCAGTAAAGTTCAAAAAAATTGGGTAGGAGGCTCCATGCCATAGAAGGATAAAGCTCCAAATGTGGCCCACTAAATGCATGTTTAATTAGTGGACCAAGAAGTGAAGGAACTGACTATGGGGAGAGAGGGGTGATAAGGCAATTACCTGTCACATCTCTCAGGTAAAAGGGTAAGGAAGCATGCCAGGGCACACCTGGTGCCATGCTTCCCATAAACACTTGGCCATAGGCTGGGTGTCTGCAGTCTGACAAAGGTGGAAAGGGGTCTATGTCAAAAGATTGAATGGACAATTTGTCGAAACCCATATGGTCAAGACCATATGATCAACAATTCAGCCCATCAAAAAATTCAAACCCAAACAACACCCACAAACAACAGAAACAATGCTTTTGCAGGGGGCAAGCCCCCAGCACTCCACAACCCCTGCTAGTTATATATACACTGACTTTGAGACTGCACTACAGTGGGGAAGAAAGCAAATTTCCTGATCCCTACTGTAATGTGATCTCAGCCAAAATGGTTCAACGGACTGAATTAGCAATCATATGGTCTCAACCATACGGGTTTCAACAATCTGTCTGTTCGGTCTTTTGACATAGACTCAATGGGAAGTACATTTAAGGAATGTCATCAGTTAGCTGGGACAACTGTCTTGTATACTCAGGATGCTGGGGAATGATAGGAAACCACAGCAGCATCTTTGTAATGTAGAATGCTGGGGGCTCCTCCTTTCCTGTAGACCGCCCAACCTAGTGGACTAATACAGACCATTCTGCCAAATACAGGAACTGGCAGTCCTGGATTCATTATAGGTTCATAGGTAAGTAACCAGCAATCAGCCTGCAGACCATTACAAGCCTATCCAAAAAAATTCAAAACATCCCTTCAGTTTTAAGGAGGGCAAGAAAAGCCTAATCAGGGGAGAATTTATGGCTGTCCATCCAGTTATCTAGGTTTACTATGAAGGTGGCAAGTGTTACTCTAACACATAGCAGAAGTTTGTTCCAGAGGTGAGGTATACAATGGGATATGAAAATGTCACACCAGAATGTCTTATTTATCTGCTGTTGAAGGTTTACTTCCTTTAACCAGGAATTTGAGGTACCATTTGATCTGTGAAGGAAGTAGGAGGTCAAACTGGGGTGGATCTTTCACAGCACAAAATATTAGACACAGATTTCCATTGAAGAGCCTATAAAAGACTGAGCAAAGAGAGAAAGCTGCCAGTCTGCCCTGATAACAAAGATTTTTGAGGCCAGTGATCTTTTTAGTTATGAATTTTTGAGGTCTCTCAAGCCGAGTGATACTTTTAGACAAATATGTACCAAAGGGTGCATAACATTCAATAAGAGTTGACAGCATAGTGGTGCAATGGTAGCATTGTCACCTCACAGCAAGAGGTTCTCCGGTTCGATTCTCGGCTGTAGTGCCTTCTGTGTAGAGTCTGCATGTCCTCCCTGCATTTGTGTGAGTTTCTTCCAGGTGTTCCGGTTTCCTCCCACATTTCAAAGACATGCATCTAGAGCGTTCCTCTCCAGGCCTCTGCTGAAAATTGGCTTCATTCCAAGTCAGACTTTCCCTGTAAACAAATGTTAAATAAATAAAAAATAAATAAATAAAGGAGGTCTGATGAGATACAAGTGAAGGGGAATTGAGACTTCCTTGAATCTGATGGAGATGCCTTTGGAAATTATATGAGCTTAGATAGAAGGCTTTTCTGTAAAGTCATAATAGTCAAAACATTAGAAATTATCAGCAAGAGTATAAAACAGTCACTGAGATGAAGAAGCATTAGTACATAGCTGATGTCACGCTGACTCAGAGCACACTTCAATAAGTCGACTTAAACAGACTGATAAAAAAAGTTCAGACTGTTCCCAGCAGATGTACTACATCTTATAAGAAAATTTGAGTGTGGATATTGGATCATCAGCAGAGGCAGACATGTAATAAGGGTGGTATTCATGTTCTCAGAGTTTGTATATGCACAAGGAGAACCAACAAAGAGAGACATTGTATCATTATGTTATTGTGCAGAGTGTCACAGGGGAATCAGTAAAGAGAGACAATGTATCGTTATGTTACTGTGCAGAGCGTCAGAGGGGAATCAGCAAAGAGAGACATTGTACCATTATGTTACTGTGTGGAGCATCACAGAGGAACCAGCAAAGAGAGATATTGTATCATTATGTTACTGTGCAAAGCGTCACAGGGGAATCAGCAAAGCCAGACATTGTACGATTATGTTACTGTGCAAAGCATCACAGGGGAATCAGTAAGGAGAGACATTGTATCATTATGTTACTGTCTGGAGCATTACAGGGAAATCAGCAAAGAGAGACATTGTACCATTCTGTTACTGTGCAGAGTGTCACAGGGGAATCAGTAAAGAGAGCCGTATCATTATGTTACTATGCAGAGCATCACAGGGGAATCAGTAAAGAGAGACATTGTATCATTATGTTACTGTGCAGAGTGTCACAGGGGAATCAGCAAAGAGAGACATTGTACCATTCCGTTACTGTGCGGAGTGTCACAGGGGAATCAGTAAAGAGAGACAATGTATCATTATGTTACTGTGTGCAGCATCACAGGGGAATCAGCAAAGAGAGACATTGTACCATTATGTTACTGTGCAGAGTGTCACAGGGGAATCAGCAAAGAAAGACATTGTACCATTCCATTACTGTGTGGGCCATCACAGGGGAATCAGTAAAGAGAGACGTATCATTATGTTACAGTGCAGAGCATCACAGGGGAATTCGCAAAGAGAGACATTGTATCATTATGTTACTGTGTGGAGCATCACAGGGGAATCAGTAAAGAGAGACACTGTATCATTATGTTACTGTGCAGAGCATCACAGGGGAATCAGCAACGAGACAATGTATCATTATGTTAATGTGCTGAACGTCACTGTACTGCAATGACTACTGAAAAGTGAAGTGCTGTGCAGAAAGGCCCACAATAGTTTTGCCAGTCTGAAAGATTGTAAAATTGATTAAACCTGGATTAAAACTAGTCTGGTTCTGTGTGGTGGAAGTCACATGAATGCAAAGTGATGATTTCTTTCAATTATTTTCATTGCTTATAAGTGAACACAAGCCCATGCAATAGCACTAGCAATTATTTCAAAACAGCATCACTCATATATGGATTCACTTCAGATGACTGAATTTCCGAAATCTCAAAACTCATATGATTTAGACCATATGTTTGAGATTTCAGAAACTCGAACATCAGAAGTGAAAAAAAAAAACACATTTAAAGACTAACTCCGAGATCGCGCTACAGTGGGGAAAAGGGAAATCTCCCATTCTGTGCTTCTGCAGGCACTGCAGAATGAGAGATTTCTCTGTTCCCTGCTGTAGTGCAATCTCAGAGTTAGTATATTTAAGTAGCAGGGGTGCAGAGGGCTTGCCCCCCTACGGAATCCCTCACCTAAGGCACTCACATACTTCATTTAACCCTCCTTCAGATGTTCGAGTTTTTGAAAACTCGATCACATGGTCTCCACCATATGAGTTTCGAGATTTCGGAAACTCGATCAACTGAAGTGAACCTACATATATATATATATATATATATATATATATATATATATATATATATATATGGGTCTACTTCACATGACCTAAATTTCATTTGACTGACACCCATCTGACTGACACCCAATTGACCTAAATTTAATTTGACCTAAAACTCATTTGACTGACTCCTATTTTACCGACAGCTTACAATGCTGAATTTCAACATACTAAATCTTAAACCAAGCACATTTAGAACAGCAATAACTAACCCTTTCCAGAACTTAAAAACTACTTACTAACCCTCTTAACAGAAAAGGGACAATGTACAACCAAGCTAGTTAGGAGTCTACGCCCCCCACACCCCCCAATGTGGGGGGTTGTGCTCCCCACACCCTCCTAATTATATATACTAACTCCAGGATCGCACTACAGTGGGGAAAAGGGCATATACCTTTAACTTGCCTTACAGTACTCTACACGCTGCCACTACTGCTGGGAACGCACAAAACATTTGCCAAATTACTTTAGATACTTCACATAAAAATGTAAATATAAAAACCCACATTTAGAAACACTACAACACTGCTTTCTACATGACTATCAGAATTCTAACAGTCAGCACTATAAGTTACAGTAATTCTTTTTATCACAAACAAGTCACAGGTGAAGGAAAACCCACAACAAGTCTATGTCTTACATGTCGATGAAACTGGAGTCAAGTCAAATGAAATTTAGGTCAATTGGGTGTCGGTCAAATGGGTGTCAGTCAAATGAAATTTAGGTCAAGTGAAGTAGACCCATATATATATATATATATATATATATATATATATATATATATATATATATATATATATATATATATATATATATATTTATACACACACACACACACAAGGGAAGTTGGGAAAAGTAGAAGGGATAAGAATATATCAGAGACTTGGGGAAGAGTTACAGAATAGATGCAACATGAAAGACAAAGAAGAGAGACAGGAGCACTATGGTTGGCTGACATTGGTCAGGGATACAAGGCATGCAGATGGCAGACTGAACAAAGGGGAAAGATGAAGAGGTATGGACCATAGGTCTCACCCCAGTCCATCATCATCATCCCTCTTTTCCCATTTTCTACAAGGGGTCAGGGTGTTGTGTCAGCTGTCACCATCTGCCTCTATTTAGTGTCACTCTCCTACCTTCATCAACACTCATGCCAGACTGCCACAGGTCTTCTCTCACACTGTTCAGCCACCTCTTTACTGGACACCTTTGTTTTATCTTGTTTTCCTCTTATCTGTGCCAAATCTTCTTCACCAAGTTGTCTTCTGCTTTTCTACTCATGCCCAAGCCACCACAATCTGTTTTGTCTTTTTCTGCAACTGTAGCTACTTTGGCTTCTGCCCTTATGTCCTTATCTCTTCATCTGTCCCACAGTGTGCATCCTACCACCCATCTCAGGCACTTCTATCTCCATCATCTCTGGCTTCGTCAGCTGCTCCTCCTTCATTGCTCAGGTTTCTGCACCACACAGTAGTACTGGTCGCACCTCTGTTTTGTACACCTTACTTTTCAACTTCTTTGGCATTCTTCTGTCATACACTACTCCTGAGACTCTATGCCAGTTGGCTGCAGCCCTGCTGATTCTAGCTTTGACCTCCTCATTCAGACTTCTCTTCTTCTCAACCACCCCTCTCAGCTACTTGAAGCTGTTAACCTGTTTCACTATTTTTCCTTCTATCTCAAATCTCAGCATTTTCTGATTTCCCCCATTTGCTGCCATTACAACTGTATTATCTGTACTCAGTTTCAACCCATGTGCTGTCAGTTTTACATTCCATTCTCCCTGCCCTTTGCTGAAGTTCTTGCTCAGAGACTGCCTGTAATGTCACATCATCTGCATACAGCAGCTTTGGTGATCTGTCCCCTTCGATCTGTTTGCTAATGTAGTCCATGAACAGCATTGGGCTCAGAGCTAAACCCTGATTTTGACTTTCACTTGAGTTTGACTTCACTCTGATGCATACCCACTCCCACTGGGAATCTGTCTGTGAGACTGAATACTGTTCTTACTTGACTCATTGGGTCCTTGTACATAGATTGCACTAATTCTACCAATGTTTCTGGGATTTTGCATCACTGCAGAACTGCCAAAATCATCTTTATTGGGACCTTGTCATATGCTTTCTCCGATTCTAGGAATGCCCAGTTGGACTCTTTCCTAATTTCTAGCTTCTTCTCAACTATCTGCCTCACTGCAAACATTGGCTCAGTTGTGCTGCATCCTGATCTGAATCTGAACTGCTCATCTCACATCTACTTTCAACTAATCTGGGTATTAATTTATCCAGAGGACCTCAATTATTCCCTCTCTGTGATGGACCCATAGAAGGAGGACCCCAGTGATGGGGGGGGGGTGGAGGCCTCTGGTGGCTCATTGGTGGGAGCTGATCAGGATATCAAGTCTTGTACCCACTGGAGGAGACCTTGGATGGGCTGAAGGTGCCTGTTCACATCTCGCTCAATACTGCCTCTACAAGGTCCCAAAGGTAACAATGTTGGTGGCTTTCCAGGCTGCCCTGTACTGGGGGCCCCACAGGGCTGCAGCCACCATCCTGACTCTGTGGAGTCATCCTTGGTGAGTAAAATGAGGTGGTGAGCATTCCCAGACCCAAGATCTTGCAGCCTGGCTGTCACTGGGACGTGGGGATCAGTAGAGCAAAAGGAATATAAAAAAACAGAGGGAACATGGAGACAAGACTGTGTCATATGTTGTTCAAATATACCATTTTATTGACAGTAAAGACTAACTATTGATTACTGACTTACTTTGCTAGCTGCTACTGATACATTTTTTACTACTGACTGAGCTGCAAAACTTACTTATGGCTCTTTAACTAGTACTCTGCTTACTAACTGGTTAGTACTTACATATGTATCACTGCGGTAATGATCCTTCAGAGCTGTACTTACTAACCGGTTAGTACTTATATATGTATCACTGCGGTAATGATCCTTCAGAACTGTACTTACTAACCGGTTAGTACTTATATATGTATCACTGCGGTAATGATCCTTCAGAACTGTACTTACTAACCGGTTAGTACTTATATATGTATCACTGTGGTAATGATCCTTCAGAACTGTACTTACTAACCGGTTAGTACTTATATATGTATCACTGCGGTAATGATCCTTCAAAACTGTACTTACTAACTGGTTAGTACTTATATATGTATCATTGCGGTAATGATCCTTCAGAACTGTACTTACTAACTGGTTAGTACTCATATATGTATCACTGTGGTATTGATCCTTCAGAACTGTACTTACTAACCGGTTAGTACTTATATATGTATCACTGCGGTAATGATCCTTCAGAACTGTACTTACTAACCGGTTAGTACTTATACATGTATCACTGCGGTAATGATCCTTCAGAATACCACCTTCTTTCTACGTATAACAGAATTTAAGTACCTTTATCTGCACTTTTTTTCAAATAATACAGTATTTAAATTGATTTAACTGTGTTGCAGGAATATTAACTGAACTGGAAGTTTTGACTCTGCTCTTCAGTTAGTCCCACCCACCATCCCTATTTTTATTTTGGTGTTAATCTTAGTGGCCTTGAAACTGCCCGCCCCTATTGTAAATTTGTGTTTGGATACTCATTCTGGGCCCATCTCATTTGCTCACTCAACTGAGTGCAGTGAGATCATATTCTGATTTCAGGCACTCCTGCTGTGTACAAAGAGAGCATCTGGGAAACAGAAAAAAAAAATTTAAGTTTGTTTCCTGCCTTTCCTGTTAAGTGGTATAGACTGTTTGTAGGCTTCTGAGCCCCCAAGCCCTTCTGTGTTGGAGGGAAGACTTCTAGCTTAGTTTTTTTTTTATAACTAGCCAGTTGTCTAGTTTCAGCACTCAAATCTGTTTCTTTGAGCTCAGCACTTGTTCAGAACTCATTGTAAGCACTACATATGCTGCAAATTACTACAGCACTCAATTTTCCTCACTTGTCTAGTGGAAAGCAGTTTTTAGTACTTAATAAATAAGCACTTATCCAGGCATGTATAATGGTCAGCTCCCAGTGATTTCTCCTGTCTACCTGATGAATCTGGGCATCTTGGGGCAATGCAGCAATTGCCTCATGTACACAGACAACCCTCTCCTCCTACACCCAACACTACAACCTGTGAGAGATGCACTTATATAGCCAAACTGGAAGCAAAGCTCTCTTCACCCAAGACTGGACTAGACAGCCAAGAGGAGAAGGTAAACACTTGCACCACACCACACTCATCACATAGTCCCTCAAAACCTACACCACCAAAACACACACATAGAAACACAAAACACACACCTACATTAGTGGAGGCTCTCAATAAAAACCTGCCCAAGCATCAGGGACATCCAAAGCATAAATGCAAGCAAACTCCACCCCCCCAACACAACCCCAATGACACATAGCCCACAAACTCAGTGTGCCACTCAACCACAGCCCATAAGGCATAACAACGTACCCAACACTCTAGTCATAGGTGACTCTATAGTCAGGCACACTGATGTTCCACTCACCAGGCTAAACAAGGAGAAAGTTACTGTCAGCTGCCTGTCAGGTGCCAGGATCCGCCACATAACACATGCACTCGGGTCACTCCACAATAAGTACAAATATGACACTGTCATTGTCCATGTTGGTGTGAATGACCTGAGACCTACCTCCCTGGACTACATGAAAAGAGACATGGAGGAGCTCTCCGATCTTGTATCCCAGGCAGGTATGACCCTAACCCTGAGTAGCATCCTGCCATCACCCAGAATGATACCACAGTAAAAGGACAAAACGATTGACTTCAACAATTGGCTAAGCTTCTGGTGTCATTCTAAGGGGATCCAGTATTTGTCTGCCTGGGACGACATGATCGACAGTCCACGATGCTTTGCCAGAGATGGCCTGCATCTGTCGCCCTTAGGATTCCGGATACTGGCTAAGGCTCTTGCCACCCCTATAGTGCCTTTTTTAGGCAAGGTTCAAATGACAAATTCACCACCGTAACAGGTACAAGCAAGCAAAATCTGAGGGTAATGCTACTCAGTGCTAGAAGTCTAAACCTCAAAATGCACTCACTCGAGGCACTCCTTAAAATGGAGAACATTGACATCTGTGCAGTGAAAGAGGCCTGGTTCAAAGCTCCAGAGAGCACCCCTGCATTACCAGGCTTCAATTCATACCACACCTTTCGGCCACCTAACCCAGAAAGAAGCACTAAAGGCGGAGGCGTGTCCATATTCATTAAGGATGTCCACACCTCCAGGCTAGTTGCACAGCATAATGCATCCGAGATTATCCAAGTGCAACTAACTCTGGGCAAGACCGCAATCCAAATTGTAGCTTGCTACAGACCCCCCACTATGGCCCAGGATTCACACTCCTCATTTCTTGATACACTGGAAAGTATTAGGGTACAACCCAACACCCTAATAATGGGCGATTTCAACTACCCCACCATTAACTGGGAAAACTACTCATGTACCAACTCTTTTGCTCAAAGTTTTCTAGAATTCATAAATTCCAACGCCTTGGATCAACTTATTCACACCCCCACCAGGGGCAGCAATATCTTAGACCTGGTCATTACCAACATGGGAAACCGGTGTTCCACACCAGAGGTCAATTCCTCATTGGTCAGATCCGACCACAAGCTAATCAGCCTAGACATCCACATCCCACCCCCAGCCCCAATTAGGGAAACCATCGTAAAAAACTTCTCAAAAGCCAACTTCACACTTCTTAAGACAGAAGTGGCAAACTTCATGACACCTATGCAGATGGACAATAGAGGTATGACTGCCGAATCCTACACAAATGCACTTTATAAGCACTTACACAAGTGCATGGATCATGCTATCCCTAATAGAACCAAGATGTTATCCTCCAAAAAAAGGAAGCCAATCTGGTGGTCCTCTGCCATAAACAAACTCTACAACAGAAGAAAGAAACTGTTGCAAAAAAGAGTAAAATCTCATGACTGGAGGAACTCCCTGGTCAACCACAGTAAGAAGCTGAGATCCCTCATAAAATCCTCCAAAGCTAGTTACAAAAACAAAATTGCCACTGGCTCTAAAGACAACCACAAAGCATTCTATAGCTATGTCAAGAATCTAAATGGGAACACTCAGATCTGCTCTGAGTTACAGCATAATGGCACTAAATATACAGAGCCAACTGATATTGCCAACATCCTAGCAGATAGGTTCAGTGTTAACTTTACCCCCCCCTCACCCCCTAGAGGGCCCATCTCTATACCGGAAGAATGCAAAGTTCCTATAATCACGGCTGCACAGGTAAAAAACACACTCTCCAAAGCCAAGAACACAGCATCCATGGGACCTGACAATATCCCAGGCTGCATTCTACATGAACTACAGAATGAACTGGCACCCTACCCAAGTACCATGTTCAATCATAGCCTCACCTCAGGCTTTGTACCCACTGAATGGCGCACCGCAACAGTTAACCCACTCCATAAAGGGGGAGCCACGATGGACCAAGGGAACTACCGCCCCATTAGCCTGATGAGCCTGGTCTGCAAGGCCATGGAATGTATCATCGTGGAACTCATAAACAAAGACATTGGTAATCTCCAAACTCTGGACCCTACTCAATTTGGATTTGTAAAAGGCAGATCATGTCTCCTAAACCTGATTGACTTCTTTGAAGCAGTCACCAAAGCCATAGATGAGGGTAAAATGGTTCACACAGCTTATCTAGATCTCGCCAAGGCTTTCGACACCATCCCCCACTCTGGAATTATAGATAAGCTCACTAAACTAGGTATAAATCCCTATGTCACAAGATGGGTTGCCAACTGGCTCACGGACAGAACCCACACTGTGAAAGTAGCGGACTCCAAATCTGACATCAGACCAGTGACAAGTGGAGTACCACAGGGTTCAGTCCTGGGTCCTCTCCTGTTTGGTATCTACTTCTCTGAAGTGCAGGCCAACACAGAAGGTCTTTGGCTAACAAAGTTTGCAGATGACTGCAAACTAGGAGCCATAATCGAAACTCCTAACGATGTGGACAAACTACAAAAGGGCCTCACTGAGACAGATACCTGATGTCAAAGCCATGGCCTGAAGCTCAATGCCAAAAAGTGTATTGTCATCCTCTTTGGTGAAAACTCTGTACCCATGAACTACCACATAGCTGGTAGTCTACTTAATGCCGAAAATGTGATAAGAGACCTTGGGACACAGGTGGACAGTAGTCTCTCCTTTGATAATCACATCGCCACAGTGGTCAGGAAATAATTCTATGTGGCTCATCTCATCACAAAAGGATTCTCATCCAAAAAAAAGAGGTAATTGTTTCCCTCTACTCATCACTCATTAGACCCATTATAGAGTACAATGCCCCTTTTGGTATGTACCTCACAAGACATCTACAACAACTGGAAAGACCACAGAAATACCTCACAAAGAGGATTACTGGCCTCAAACAGATGCCCTATGCAGACCGTCTCAAAAAACTACAGCTTTTCTCCATCGCATATCGCCTACTCAGGGGCATCTCTGCCTAACATACAAAGCTATGTCAAACCCAGAACTGTTGAACATGCTCCACTTAAAGAAATCCCAATCCCTCCAAGCTACACACTCTAGGGACGTTAACCTTGTCACCACAATAAACAGAACATGCTGGAGGGATAGATTCCTGTCCCAGAGACTTCCCATACTCTGGAACAGACTACCTATCTATGTCAAACAGAGCTCCTCATTAGCACTCTTCAAGAAAAATCTTGATGATTGGATGGGAAATGGGAAATTCACCCCGGGGATCACTTCTGTGGCTCTGCTCGACAGGGGCACAGGAAAATAATTTTCTTGGGTGGCGAAAGCCAGGGTACATTTTTTGGCTAGGCTTGTATGGGCCCTAGGGCCGATAGCCTAGTACCTACCTATGAACCTATGAACATATAAGGAACAGATAATGCAAAAATGCCTCTTTTATTTTTATAATAGCAATACTCTTTATTACTTATGAACACCTTCTGTCAGACACCTCAGTCTCCTCTGAGCCTCTGCTCTGTTGTACTCATGCACCTTCTCAGCTGTGGAGGTAAAAAAATTAAAATTGCAAAGTTGTTTATTTATGCCATGTCTCTGTGCACAGCTGATATATACATTTCATTTTTTTGTATGACTTTTACCTAGGAGATCTGACACGATGGATGCTTAACGTAACTGGACTAATGAAAACTGGCAGCAGTAACGACTGCCGTACTTATTCCCGACAATCTTTCATGTCATTAACTAAGTGGTGTTGATCAACAAATAGTGTTAATAGATGTACTTATCCACCGAGGCTAAGGACAATCATAGGGCATGGTCCAGCTATGTCCCCAACCTCAAAGGGAATACACAATGTTCCACACTAATTGTAAATGGAGGCACTTATACTGAGCTGTAGGATACAGCAAATCCACTGGTCAATAAACGCAGCTCAAATTTTACCCCACTGTCACCCAAAGACACCATTCAAGAAATACCCCTAACCTTTATCCTCCTCAGCTATCATTAGGGAACAGGTCCATAAAGCAGTCTCCAAGGTTAGAGTATATATATACAAATCTCTCTCTCTCTCTTCATATATATATATATATATATATATATATATATATATATATATATATATATATATATATATATATCTATAGACACACACACACACACACACACACATACACACACATGCGCACACACACGCGCACACGTGCACACAAACAAACGCACACACACATACACACACACAAACACACACTCACATGTATGTATGAATGTATACACAGGGTGTTGGTGGAAATTGGGGTACTGTTGGTTGAAGAAGTGGTGGAAGGTTAGGAGTGTGGAAGTGAGGGTCAGAACTTTGAATGTTGGCAGCATGACTGTTAAAGGGAGAGAGTTAGCTAATATGATGGACAGAAGGAAGGTTGACATATTGTGCATACAAAAACACAGATGAAAGGGAAGTAAGGCCAGGTGTATCAGAGGCGGGTTCAAAGTTTTCTACCATGGTGTGGCTGGGAGGAGAAATGGGGTAGGGGTTATCCTGAAGGAACAGCATGTAAAGAGTGTTTTGGAGGTGAAAAGAGTGTCAGATAAAGTGATGTTTATGAAGCTGGAAATTGATTGTGTGATGATGAATGCTGTTATTGCATATGCTCCACAAGTTGGGTGTGCGATGGATGAGAAAGAAAAATTTTGGAGTGAGTTAGATGAAGTAGTGGAGACTATACCAAAGGGAGAGAGAGTGGTGACTGGAGCGGATTTCAATGGGCACATTGATGGGAACAGAGAGGAGGAGGAGTGATTGGTAGGTATGGTGGTAAGAAGAGGAATGCTGTAGGTTAGATGGTAGTGGGTTTTGCAAAAAGAATGGGTATGGCTGTGGTGAATACGTATTTTAAGATGAGGGAGGAGCATAGGGTAATGTAGAAGAGTGAAGGAAGCTGCACACAGGTAGATTATACCCTATGCAGGAGGGCCAGTCTGAAGGAGAT